>NW_010134273.1:4600-4826 GCF_000699245.1 Pterocles gutturalis | reverse complement strand
GCTGGAATCGCAACCGCTGTCGTGAATAGGAGAGGGCTCATTCAGGCAGAGCGTGGTTTGAGGGGGGCTGCAGGAAAGGAAGCTTTCACCCGAGACTGGACGCTGGCATCGATGCCTGAGCGATGTCACACGCAGATTTGTAGTAAGATTCTTGTTTGGTAATGATGTGTTTTCATCCTGGAAACTGTAACGGCTTGTTTTTTTTTCAGAAGATGGGGGGAGGGGG
>NW_010134273.1:0-4580 GCF_000699245.1 Pterocles gutturalis | reverse complement strand
AGGGGGGCAGTGGTGTGAAGTCAGTCGTGTGTGGCTGCACTGTATTTAAAACCTGCTTCATGTGAATCTGTGTTTTTTCATTGACTCCCGAAGATTGGTTTGAGAAAGCTCTGCCAAAAAAAAACCCCAAACCAGGGTATGCCTGCCTTGAAAATCCCACTCGGTGCACCAGGGCCATTTTGAGAAAGGAGGTTTTGAAGGTAGTGCCCTGAGTTACAGTAGCGAAACTGAGCCCCAGCCTGGGAGACGGAGCCTGCTTAGTCCTTGTTGCTTTGGAAAAAAAATAGGTTTGTGGGGTTTGAACAACTTTTTTTGTCCCTTATTGAAGATTTCAGGATGCTCACAGCTCTGCTTCTAAGCGTGGTGCACTTAGGAGGATGTCTTGGTGACTTAACCCACTTGTTCCCTGCTTAATCTGAAATGCTGGTGTCCCTTCTGCGGGCGGGCAGAGCCCCAGCAGCCTCCTCTGTACCGAGTGCTCAGGGTTTTGCTCCGCTTCACCAGGTGAAGGAGCATCCTTAGGTGCCTGGCTGTCCTCCCCGAGCCCTGCCGCCCTCCCCACGGGGAACTTGCTGCTTTACAGTCACTCAGACCCATCATTCAGGTCCCATCCGCCACCCTGACTTCTCCCCCGTTCCTCCCACTGAGATTGTGTCCCATCCACAGGAGGACCTGTGTCCCCAGGACGGCGTCTCGCGGGTGATGTGCACTGCCTGTCCCCCTGCCTGTCCCCCTGCCTGTCCCCTTGCCTGCCGCGGATGCTGGGCTCTGACACTGCAGGAGGTGTAGGGAGGGACCACTCCGCTCTGCCCTGTGCTGGCACGGTGCCTGGCATGGCAGCGTGTGTGTGTCCCCAGAACTGCAGCACCATAGAGATGTTTTGGGGCCTTTAAATGCAAAACAAATGGTCTGCATTTGCTTATTCCGAATTCATACAAAAAAGCAAATTAATGACCCGTGATGTCTGGCTGTACATCTCACCATAAACGTCCCTCTGTTGCTTCTGAGCAGTAAAGCTGGGATTAAAAAGTCAGTTGCTCCTAGAGCTGAGCCTAAGGGGAGACTGAGGCACCGGCACTGGGAACAGTTTCCCAATTTAAGGAGCGGGTTAGGGATGGAGCTGGGGCAGGTCTGCTGAGCGCTCACCTTCCCCTGCTCTGGGGATGCTGCTTCCTCAGGGGGATGGCGGGGAGAGCAGAGCTGCTAAAATCCCCGGCAAGTCAGCACTGTTTTGCCCAGCTTGTTTTCTTGGCTAAATCATCTTTAGAAAAAACTCCAGTGCTGTCTGCATTTTCCTTCCCCTTTAAATTCTGCATGACTTGCACGGTTAATAAAGCAGAAAATGAAGGTATTCAGAACATGATGGTTATCCTTTCACCAAACTTCAAGTTACAAGAGAAGGAAACGGCTCAATGAGAAGGCCGGTGTGGGCATGGAGCATTTTTAAGCAGATAAACAGCGGCTCATCAAAATGTGGGAGTTTGGTGAGAGCGGAGAGCAGGTTTCCCCATCCGTTTCCCCGGTGTCAAACTGCCCTGGCTGGGGACTTGCTGGGGACCTGGGGCTGAGGTGCGCAGTGTCCCCAGGGTCCCACCTTGTTCATGGCAGAGTTGTTCGTGGCAGAGGAGCAGCCTGTTGAATGCCTGGCAAGGAGCCTGGGTGCTGCCACTGCCTCCTGGGTGGGAGGAGGGCCGGAGGGATGCTGGGGGAGCAGGAGGGTGGAAAGAGATGATCTTTAAGGTCCCTTCCAACCCAAACCATCCCATGATTCTATGATAAATGCCTCCTGAGAGCAAGTGATCACAAGTGTAATGAGTATCTGCTGTGCTCAGACCTGCCAGAGTCTCCCCAAGGCTCTGAGTGTGCAAAGTCTTGGGAGAAGCAATTGGAGCTAAGGGAATGACCAGGTTTTTTGTTGCTGGTGCAAAGCAATGTGGAAGCAGAGGTATTTATTGTATTAAAAGTCAGTGAGATTGTCCTTGTTCATAGAGTCACAGGATGGTTTGGGTTGGAAGGGACCTTAAAGCTCATTGAGTACCACTCCCTGCCATGGGCAGGGACACCTCCCACCAGCCCAGGTTGCTCAAAGCCTGGTTCCTCGTGCCAAGCATAAAGTGTTATCCAACAGACTTATTTTTTCTTGCAGTTGTATGTTTTATAAAGAGGCAAGTTTAGAAATAGGGAACCCCAAAACCCAGAGCTGCACCTTCCACCCCAGCTCGATTGGGGTCTGATGAAGCTCTTTGATCCCTGAGGAGGTGGAACAGGGTCACACAGTGTCGGGCAAGATCTTCCGGCGCCTCCAGCTGCCTCTTTGTAACCATGATGATTATTTTGTGGCACGCTCAGTTCCTGGGAGGGATTAACGACTGCTGGCTTCCGAGCGAGGACGGACAGTGTGCCACTGCTGCCCTGGCCTTCCCCTAATGCTTGCCCTGATCGAACAAGTGGCTCGGAAGGATGCAAGAAAGGAGAGAGGAATAAAAACCCAAAAACATTCTGAGCAAGAGCATTTTCCCCTCTAGAAAGGCTGATTGCCCGTTTCTGCCGGTGAGGGCATCCTCCGGATCACCCGCCCCAGATGTCACCGTGGTGGCATGGGTGACGAGGGTATTTCCTCACCTCCCCGGGTGTGAATGCAGGTGTTGTGTGGGCTGGTTTAACCCCGCACAATTCGGGACATTGTGTGAGGGAAGCGCGGCAGCCCTGGGAACAGGGGAGGGATTATGCGGAGCCGTAGGGGCCAGCATTCCTGAGCAGCTGTGCGCTCCTCCGCTCTGCTCCGGGAGGTTTTACAGGAGCCAACGGATCATCCAGAGCTTTAACTCTTAACTGAGCCCTGGAGAGGGATCTCCTCCTGCCTCTCACGCCGCGGATGTTTACACTGAGATTTCAGCAGCGGGCTGAGATGAACTTGAGCTTCAGCGGCTAAACCCGGGAGCACGCAGAGGCGGGGATGCAGCCGTCGTGTCTCGTATGGATGGCCGAGGGATTGGGATTGATGCTGCTCCCATGGTTTTTAGTTGTGCCATAGGTAAGGGGCCAGCATTGTGAGAACAAGGGAGTTCGGTGTCTGGGTGTGCTGCTGGGTGCATTTGGGTGGGGGGGCTGGTTTTGTCCTGGGGTGCAACAGTTTGGGGATGCAGATGGATAGAGTGAAATTGTAAAAATGCTTAATAGCAAATGCGTGGGAGAAGGTCAGCAATGGAGATTAAACCTTATTCCAGCTCCGCTGTGTCTATATGAAAACGTCTATCGGGCTTTGCCTGTCCTGGGCTGTGCGCGATGGCTCGGAGCCATTGTCCTGGCATGCAGCGAGTTGTCCCCGTGCTGTGCTGGCCGGCGTCGCGGCACGTCTCGTCCTCCCTGGAGCAGCTGATGCTCTGTGCGCCTCCTGGTCAAAAGGTTGTCTTGGGCTCTGTGCGAGGGAGGTTTGGAGGAAATTTGGTGGCAAGGAAACAGTCTTTAAACAAATAAAATAAAAGGTCCTCTGGCTCAGGAGAGCAAAATCCTGTTTAATTAGAATCGGTCAGATGAAGTGCTGGGGAGGAAGGAAGCAGATGAATATTAAAGCTCAGTTCTGTTTTCTATGCTCCTCAAATATTTTTCTGGGACCTGCTTCGGTGAAGGGATGATCTGCTCTCTGCACGCATTGCAGTGCCAGCCTATATATGCATGTATGTATGCATACTGAGTTTTCTGCAGTGTATCGCCTTCCTCCAGTGGAAAAAACCCTTTCGGATGGGGACCCCCAGCCATGGGCCAGGCAGGATGCAAATACCGGCGGGGAGGATGCTCCCTGCCAGTGCCAGAACACTGTCACTCTCCCTCACTTGGATGGGCTCAGAGCCATCAGTTGTTTCTTAAACCATGTGTCTTAAACCTGGAAAAGACTCTTTTTTTGGAGATAGGTTTTTTTTTTTGGATTGTCTGACCCAGCACACGTGTTTGGTGTTTGCGGTGCTGCCGCTCCATCGCCGGCTGGAAGAGCTCTCCCTCGTAGCCACGCCGAGTCCCCATGACTGTCCTCCCCACCAGGTCCTTCCGTTTATCATTTTATAGACCTCTCCTTCCAATTTTGAGTTATGTCTGGATCCAGCTGAATTATTTCTTGCCATCTCCATAAGTAATGGCCTCGCTAAATATAGCTGGAAGTGGAGGGACGTGGCTTTGCTATTCTCAGACGGATTTTGAAGCCTGGCTCTTCTGGAGGGAGAACTTTGTTTCAAGACACAGTGTCTGCCTGGTGGTCTAGCCTGGGAGATAGCTCCTCCCATGCTTCTTGTGTCTATGAAAGCTTGAAGGACCATGAGGTTGCCTTGACCATCCATAGAGGCCCCCATGGCTCTTGGCAGCATTTAGCTTGATTTCCATGTCTGTTTGGCCTCATTGCTTGTTCCCAGTGTATTGGGGTACCAGGGAGGTTGGTGATCTGGAAAACAAGGAGCTCCATGCATTAGGGTGGTTAAGACTGACTGAGGGAATTAAAAAAGGAGATAAATCTGTGTTATAATTACTAAATAACATAATAAATAGCTATATTATAAAAATATAATATATAATAAATATTGCATCTTATA
>NW_010134272.1:0-787 GCF_000699245.1 Pterocles gutturalis | reverse complement strand
TAAAAATAAAATGGTTTTTAAAAGAAAACATGAATGACCGCTGTTGTCGTGAAGAAGAAATGTGGTCTTAATGCAGGTCCAGCTCTTGAAGTGGCTTTCATGTACCTCTCCTTGATCAGAGAGAGGGTTTTGTGTTTTGGGGGGTTGATTGTTTCTGAAAGTAGTTTCTGACTGAATACAAAAACATTCTATGTCCATCTTTTCCTTAAGTCACTTAGATCCTTCTTTGGATTGGGGGTTAGTTTGTAAGGAGTACCAATCCTTAGGATTCCTTTTTAACCACACCTTGGCAGCAGAGGAGGCTAGTAAGTGCTGTGCTTGGAAGATGAAGGATGCTGCACTGAGCACGGTGGGGGAGATAAACCAGGTCATGCCTGTCACTCTTGGCAGTCTCATCCTCACACACTCTCAGTGACCCTAGTGGGAACATGGTTTCAATACGTAAAGGTTATTATGTAGGGAAGCAGGAATCCCAAATTCTTGTTGGCAGTACTGCAACCTTTTCAGTAAGAAGCTGAGGTACCACAGATGTGCACGTGGTGAGCCTGAAGTTGGCAGGATTGGCCCATTGCTTCCCACATCCTCTGGCAGTGATTTGGCAGTGGCTGTGCATGGTGATAATGTGTCAGAATAGGCAAGCTTCAGAGCAACCCCAAAATGGATCCCCTGTTTCACTGCAGCCAGCTGCTGCTATAGGAATTGAATGTATTTTTTAATTAATTACTCCCTTATTTCCTAATGACACAACCAGTCTGAACAGCTGCAGCTTCATTTGCTTGATCTCTCT
>NW_010134271.1:0-6097 GCF_000699245.1 Pterocles gutturalis | reverse complement strand
TACGACGGGAGCAGGGAGCGGGTGCCGCTGTTGTGTGAGTGTTGCTGCGGTTCGGCATGCCCTCTTCCGTGCGGCCGGGGGAACCTCATTCCCGGTACAACGTAGCAGCTAAAATCGCCTTCTGGAGGAAGGGATAGGAATGGCAGTTACGTGCTTCTCTTCTACAGACAGCACAGGGTTTTAATTAGTTGATTGAACTGCTTCAGTTTCTGAGTACTGAAAAATTCAGTAAATTGAATTATATCGTTGGATCTCTCTGTTGACGCCTGTACAAAACCACTGCACAGGTGCACTCCCTCAGCGAGGGGCTGGGGGCTGGTGGGTGCCTTAGTGTCAACTGGGCCTTGTCTGCTCTGCCGTGGGCCCGAGGCAGCCTCTCCACGGGGCACTCCCTGCTCAGCTTCTACCCAGGCAGCTGCTGAGCTCCAGGTGCTGAATGTCTGCATGGGCACCCCAAGCACTGCTGCGTACTGGAAACCTTTAAAGATTCCACAGGCTTGGCTTTCATTGTGTCCTCCAGCGTTCCGAACACATGGCTGACACTTCCCCACGTAGAGGGGAGAAGATGGTCACCAGCTATCAGGCCTTGTGAAGTCAGCTCTGCTGCCTGTGGTGGAGAGCCCCTCACCATACTGCTATCAGGGGGCCCTGCCCCACCGTGCAGCAGCATTCCTTTCTCTGCAGGTGTCATCCGCTTCTGAGAGACAGACTGGAAGCAACATCAGGTCAAGCTGCATGACGGCAGATTGATGGAGGGCTGCCAAAGCCAAGCCAGAGGCTGGCCCCACAGAGGGAGACTGCAGGGGCGCATGCTGGGGTGGAGGTGGAGAGGCTGAACCTCACGTGGGGTGTGCCTGCAAAGGGCTCCCAATGATGACTGCCACCAAGACTTGGTGACAGCCTTCTGCCACAACTATGACAGCATCCATAGACTGCTTCCTGTCAGAGTCCAGTGTTCTCTGACCAGGCATTTTGAGATACTCCACACATGGAGGGTCCAATGTTTAATACAAAGTTTACACATTTGAGGTTATTTGCATTTACAAGGGTTTTCCATTTAGTAGGGTGATACAGCAATCACAGTATAAATACACATTGCATTTTGCAGACTACTGCATTTCTAGTATACTGTGGAATCACAATATAGTTGTGAATCTCATTACTGGTCTCTGGAATATGCTTACCGTCACAACACTTGGTGTTGTTAATTGCCACGAAGGGATATGTGGGTTGCAGCCAGCTCGAGCTTGGAGCTCTCTCTTTAGAGGTCCTTTGTTCATTATTGCTGCCATTTTTGTACTTAGATGAGCCACATATACGTTCCCTATGCTGGTCTGCTTGAGTTTATTGCTGTGGAGTCTGTAATGTGAAGTCTTTGTCCCATCTCTTCCCATTTCATGTATGTAACTCCTCTGTGCTTTCTGTAACTTCTCAAGGCCTTCAGTATCTCACCAGGCCTATATTTCTCACACTACATCATTGTGGTAGTGCTGCAGATATCTCATTTAACACTTAACAGGTGCTTCCAACTATTCTCTTTGCACAATTGTGGTCACACTGGACAAAGATGCGGAAAAATAAAACAAATTGCCACATCAACCTTATAAATTCAGCTGTCACAGCTAAAACACATAAAACAAAGTTGCAGGCAGGCCAAGAAAAGTTCACACAGAGCAAGCTTCACAGCCCCCAGCCTGGGGCTTTCTAAACTCATAGAGTTGAGCCATTACTTGTTTTGTTAAGTGCTTCACATGATTCATATAAAATACAAAACTATTATACTTGCTAAACTGCTATGATAAGGTGTAGACCCAAGCTGAGAAGTGATGCAGCTAAAGAGACCTCTCCAAAAGCCATGATGGCGCGGAGCACATTTCTTCCCTCCTCACCCTTTGGATATGGTGGAGCAAACCATACGTACATGGAACTTGAAGGTACAACCACAATGGAGTGAGGTTCTTCTGGGAGGACATGTAGCTCAGCTTCTCAGGCTTGCTACAGAATTTGTGGTGTTTACATTGCTCCAGCTCTTAGTCATAGGTAGAGTCACAGCAGGCAAAGTCTTGTGCTGAGAGAATGGCAGTGCTCTACAAAAAGTGTAACACAATAAGCTAAATACCTGTTATAGTTAACAGTGTACAAAAAAAAAAAATGGAGTCACAGAGTCATAGCATTAAGCAGAGCTAATGGATATGTAAGCTGTGTTGTTTTAACAATAAGTACACCCCTAAAACTAGTTAGGGGTATGCTGTTCTGCTTAAAGTCTGTATTTTGTTAAGTCAGGGACAGACAGTTACACAACTGTTCCTTACGCTTAGCTGATTCAGACTGTCTGAAACAAAGGCATCCTCTGGTTCCCTCCAATATTGAAATGAATTTGGCTTTTTTTGCTACAGTTGTGGTCAGTCATTCTGTTATTGTCCCCTAAGCCTCAAGGACATTGAGCCTCTCATTAACTCCTCAGAACGTGCCTCCCTTGCATGTGTGTTGGGGGGGCAAAGGGGTCCTTGAACCCATCACAGCCCCATGACTGCCACAGGACCTGAGAGGATCTTTGGAGCCCAGCAGGTACTACCAGCTCTCCTGAAGCTCACTGTCCTGAGGAATATGAGGAGCTACAACCTGGACAGCCAGGGTACTGCTGGTGACGTACAGCTACTTCTTTATGAGTCAGACCAAGCAGCTCCTCCATGAGCTTATCAGCTTTGCCCAGTCCTCACGCAGCATGGATGCCTACAACTGCACATGGCTGCCATGCTCTTGGCCAGCGTGAAGGAAGCCCCTGGGCCTCACTGAACTTGCCAGCCACACCTCCAGCACCAGCCCCACATCCATCCTGGACTGGGAGCCCTCAGGTCCCTGGGCACAAGGAGCTTCCCAGCACTTCATATACCATGAGGTCTCTGTAGCATCATGGTCTCCCCAGCAGCTGTGGGGAGGCTCTGATGATGGAGTGTGTCCAGCATGTCCGTGTGTCCAGCTGCAGCCCTGGCAAAGCCAGCAGGGTATCCGCTCCACACTCCTTCCGATGAAGGAGATTGGCAGAGCTGCCTTAGCTGCCCACCCACTGCCTCTGGAAGATGGAGCCACGGAGGAGGCCAAGGCAGGACATGGCTGGTTGCTGTGCCAGGGTCTGCGGCCTGGCAGGAGCAGACAGTGCTCACTTCGAGTCCCCAGCTGCCCAGGAGGGGGAGGTCAAGCAGCTCCAAGATTTGTTCCCACCATGGCAAGAGGTAGCCATGACTCCAGCACTGGAAGGGAGTGTGGGCAGAAAAGCCATAGTGTCAGAAAGACGGTCAGAAACCAGAGACAGAAGCAGGCAGAAGAGCCAAAGGAAAGGGCAGAGGAGGAGATCAGGACACTGGCAAGTCACAAAAAAAAGGTGAAGAGGCTTTGAAAGCTGTGAGAAGGGCCAGCAAGTTCCAATGCTGCAGGTGGACCACAGCAAGAGCACATGAAGGAACAAAGACAGAAACTACTAATCTGGAAGAACCAGTGCTCAAAGCAAAGCCAGAAGGTGGGAGTGAGGGAACACACTAATGGGTATTGGACACTTGGGGAATGGGGCCAGGGACAGAAGACATAAAGATGAAAGAGTGAGGGAGCACCCATTGCCTTGCTTCCCCAGATAGTGAGAGGTCTGTGTCTTGCACCCCAAAACGTTCTTTGTCATGTGCTCTTGAAAATATCTGTGGATAGGAATTGGCCTGAAGTAGGTGTCTGCAGGATGCAGCTCAACCCTACCCTTATCTGTCCAGTCAGGATTTCCTCTCTCTCTGTATGTATATTCAGTGTAACTTGGCTCAAAAGTCCAAACAAAATATTAGGGAAAAATGGGAAAGGGATGTGTTTCCTAAATGTGAAATAATTGTTTTCTGTTTCTTCTAGGCATGTCTGCACAGCAGAGGCTTAACACTTTCACCACCTGTTCGCACTGCTTTGCCATAAGACAACCACAAGATGGAGGGTAACCGGGGCGGACTGCTAAGGATGCTTGCAGCATGCAAACCTGAACATCTGAGAGGCGGTTTAGGAAGCTGCTCCTAGACATTTCTCAGCTGTTGGTGAGTAAAACACAGAGCTGGGAAGGGTTGCCTTCAACCTGGTCTGAACCATGGTCTTGGTGCAGACCAAGCCTAACACAAAGAGCAAATACAGACAGTTACTTGTCTACAGGCATTTTATTACACTCAGTATGTTCCTTAGCCCTGTGCAGGCAGCTGAAGAGTGGTGGAAACCTGGGGGAGATCTCACCATGTTGGGTAATATCGAGCATTATTACACAGGTGGCTCTGTATTTGCCCACAACTTTAAAAGGCTTGCACATTCTTAGTAAACACATAGAAATCAATAAATGCACAAAGGTTAAGGTAGGGCTTGGTTCACAAAGGCTGCTGCTGGCTCTCTGCCAGTCTGCGCAGGTGAATGGACATGTTTACCCAGGGCACAGTCTCTTGCAGGCTTGCATTTCTGGGACTGTGTGTCAAAAACTGGGACCAAAGAAGTTTCACAGCATTGGCCTTACATACCTTGGTGATCGGGTGCACCACCAGTAGCAGGTCTGATAGAAAGTTTAGGCTTTGGGAAAGGTACTCGACACAGCTGTGGGAGCAGATGCTTCTCGCAGCCCCCTAAGCCTACCATGGTTGTGTTTCATTGGAGTGCACAGGACTAAAACCTGCACCTACAGCAAGGCAGCTATCCAAAACTGCTGTCAGTTACAGTGCAGTGCTAGTTGCCTCATTAATGCTGCAGTGTTCATGAGATCCCCTGACTATCTCAGCATGGGGTGAGGGGCACGCAGACAGAGGAGAACAGGACTTTTACCATCAAAGCCTTCATACCAAGTTGAGACAACGCATTTGTACAACACGTGACACCACCAACACAAGTGGGTCCCAGAGACATGGACTTCCTGGGTCTTTTTCGTCTAGCAGGTGACCACCACCTCCTCTCATTGAAGCTCTGTTCACCAGCTGCCAACTCTCTAAAAGGATGAGAGATGGATCCAAATTCCCAGCATGGCTGCTGCCCATTGTCATCTGGAGGTGTGCAAGTGCATGTGTTCAACATGTGCTCCTCCTGGGCGCACTGACACTGTGGCCTGTAGTTGAGCAGGGGGTGCTGTGAAGATAGCTGTGGAAGAGGTTGTTCCAGGATCGGTCAGTGAAACACACTGGACCAGCAAGGACAGGAATTGCTGGGGTAAGGAACCATGCATGTGTGTATATGGATGTGCCTGTGGGTAAATGTATGTGTACACACACAGGGGCACAAGTCAGGTTAGTAAAGTGCTGTGTGTGTATAAAGTAAAACTGTTCAAGGCATGGTGAAGAACAGGACTTCATGCTGTGCCACCTTGCCTGGCACCTGAGTTGGGCCATTGTGTACTTGGGTGCAGCAAGGCTGAGACAGTGTTAGTGCCCATTTGAAGACTGAAACGTGTCACAGTGTCTAAAATGTGCCGAGGGTTAGGTGTTCTCTTCCTTTTGGACTTGGTGTGTTGCCCAGGGTGATTTCCCCTAGAAAAGGGGAACGGTGAGGGGAGAGGGGCTGCTTCTGCAGAGAGCAGCACGGACTGACTTTACATGGAATCCCACACGGTGGTACTGCGGTTGCAGGCAGCTGCCTGGTGCTGCTGCCATTTGGAGAGAGCACCGCGCATGTTTAGAGGTGAGGGACTCTCCTGTTGTGTCTTGAGCTGGAGAAGCTTGAGGAGAGCGAGGTCACCTTCTCCCGAACCGCTGACTCTGGTCGTGTTGCAGATTAGTTGGTGGGAGGTGAAGGTGAGGTGTTTGAAGCACACAAGTGTGCTCAGTGTTAGGACTTGAGCCTGTATGCAGCACACGCTTTGAGAGCAGGGTTGGTCCTGGGTTGTGTGAGAGCTGTGTCCGTCTTTGGTCCACAGGTGTGGCAGGGAGGTTTCTGTGGTGAGACTGGTCCTGTGGAGAGTGAGTGTCTGGGGGAAGAACGCTGGCCCAGAAGCACAGAGACTGCCTGGCAGTACTTGAGCCTGCAGCTCTCCGACATTTTGCGAGTGTAGCTGGCTGGCCTTGGCGAAGCCCTGCATGTGTACACGCCTGTGAGCTGAGGGGTT
>NW_010134270.1:1532-1773 GCF_000699245.1 Pterocles gutturalis | reverse complement strand
TGGGCAGGGGCACTCCCAGCCCTCCTGGGGAAGCCGCCGAGTGTTATTTGGTTCCTTTGGTGACCTTCAGTGCTCTTGGGTGGAAGAAACTCCTTGGGGAGGAAGGGAGGTTGCTGCTGGTCTCCCTTCCCCCTCGGCAGCAGCACCTTCTTGCCCCGGCTCCAGCCCAGTCCCCACCAGGAACAGCGCCTGCTCTTTCTTTTTTTTCTTTTTTTTTTCTTTTTTTTTTTTTTTTTTTTTT
>NW_010134270.1:255-1487 GCF_000699245.1 Pterocles gutturalis | reverse complement strand
TAAAAAAAAAAAAAAAATCCCTGGAATTCCTCCTGGCCCTTCCTTAAATATAACAAAGAGGCCGGGTTGCTCGCCATGGGGAGAGCTGGCAGGGCAGCAGCACCTCTGCCGGGGGAGGCGAGGAGGCTCCGCAGACCCCCCGAAGCAGCTCCTTCCTTCCAGGGATGGAGCACATTCTCAAACCGGTTTTTTTTCCCCTGGAGCTGGGAGCGCAGAGCACGGGTCCTGGGTCTGGCAGTGCAGCAGCCCCTGTCCTCACCTGGGTTAGAAGCGCGTGGAAGTTGGGGATGTGGTGAAGATGCTGCAAGGGCATGTGCTCCAATACTTGGTGTCAGCTCGGGTCGTCCCTCCAAAGCTCCCCAAGGTCTCCCAGTTTGTACTGGAGCTGCCAGCACCGAGGCTGGCCACGCCACAGGGTCGGGATGTTCACTTCAGATCTTACAAAGATCCATTTCTTGCCGTGGTTCGCAGGGGAGGACGCGAGGCTCCTCTCCCAGCCCCAAAGCATCTGTCCGTGTGTGGGCTTGGTCCGGTGGGTTGTTTGGAGGCTGCTGGGAGCCGTGTCCATCGGCTGCGCGGGGCCGGAGCTGCCTGGTTGCGTTGTTGAGCTGCTCTGGTCTTTGCTCTGAGTTCCATGCATGGAAGTTGTTTGTCAGGATGGCAGGAGCAGAGCCGGGTAGGGACCTGGCTGAAAAGCAGCGATGCTCTGTCCCGGGGATGCCCCCTCCCAGCCCCAGCCATTGGAGCAAGGCTGCTCTGTGGTCCTCGTCTCCAAACTCCTGAGGATGGAGATCCTCCTGGAGCCCTGGGGCTTGGCTTGGCCATCCCTGAGACAGCTCCAGGGAGCAGGAGCCTGCCGGGGAGCGTGGGCAGAGGAACCAGTGCCATGTGTGCTGGGAAAGGGTGCTGGGAGAGCTCAGGGGCTGGCCAGAACCCTTGGCAGGGAGCAGAACAGGCGAATGGGTGGATGCAGCTCTGCCCCAGCAGCCTTCGGTAGGAGGGCTCGGTGTAAACACGGTTCACTTTCCCAGACCTCGCAGCGGGAGGAGTTTTCTGATTGCTGGTCAAGGGCTTTGGCCTCATTAGTCAACCACCAACTGGTCGTTCTGGGACCAAAGTCCATCCAGCCCAGTGTCTGGCTGGTCACCTGCTGGGGGAGCAGCCTGGCCAGGACCCAGCAGACATGGAATTACAGAAGGGTTTGGGTGGGAAGGGACCTTAGAGCCCACCCT
>NW_010134270.1:0-227 GCF_000699245.1 Pterocles gutturalis | reverse complement strand
GGCAGGGACACCTCCCACCAGCCCAGGTTGCCCAAAGCCCCATCCAGCCTGGCCTTGAACCCCTCCAGGGATGGGGCATCCACAGCTGCTCTGGGCACCCTGGGCCACTGCCTCACCCCCCTCAGAAAGGACACACTGGTCCGGTTC
Organism: Pterocles gutturalis; assembly: GCF_000699245.1. Classification (NCBI taxonomy): domain Eukaryota; kingdom Metazoa; phylum Chordata; class Aves; order Pterocliformes; family Pteroclidae; genus Pterocles; species Pterocles gutturalis. The sequence continues at coordinate 80 of NW_010134270.1, read as the reverse complement.
TCGTGCTGGGGAGGGGTCTGGGGGATGCTGGCGCCATTCAGGAAGCTGGGAGGAGAAGCCAGCATGGCCAAGGTGGCCAT
>NW_010134269.1:42055-50770 GCF_000699245.1 Pterocles gutturalis | reverse complement strand
CAGCAGGGACAGGAAAGAATTCCCCTGAGAAGGAAATGCCAGCGGAGATGTGGTTTCTCCGAGTTCCATAAAATCGTCGTTCTTACCTGCTATCTGTATTCCCTGATGTAGAGGCTTGTGGCCACTTTATGCAGAGAGCACTATGGGGAATGAGCTCATTTTTATCCTGAACTAGTCTTTGTAACTCTTTGGAAAAATGCTTGGCTAACAACAGCCAAACACAACCAACTAAACACACCCAAGGTGCACAGGGTGTATCACTCAAACACTTCGTATCATACTGGGGTATTTTCTCTTCTTGACACACAGAATTTATTAGAACGGTTTGGGTTGAAAGGGGCCTTAAAAATCATCCAGTTCCATGCTGCCACGGGCAGGGACACCTCCCACTAGCCCAGGTTGCCCAAAGCCTCATCCAGCCTGGCCTTGAACCCCTCCAGGGATGGGGCATCCACAGCTTCTCTGGGCACCCTGGGCCCCTGCCCAACCCCCCCCCCCCCCCCCCCGAAAAACATTTCTTCCTCACATCTCAATCTACCTTCTTTCAGTTTAAAGCCGTTCCCCCTCGTCCTGTCCCTGCACCCCCTGATCCAGAGCCCCCCCAGCTCTCCTGTAGCCCCCTTTCAGCACTGGAAGGTGCTGGAAGGTCTCCCTGGAGCCTTTTCTTCTCCAGGCTGCACACCCCCAACTCTCTCAGCCTGGCCTTGTACAGGAGGTGCTCCAGCCCTCGGACCATTTCTGTGGCCTCCTGTGGACTTGCTCCAACAGCCCCACATCTTTCCTGTGCTAGGACAATACCTGTAAGAACCAACTGGTAAATCTGATATTGTGATTAGTCAGAATAACCTTGGCATTACGGAGATATTTCTTTTTAAGTGTATTTGGTAGGTGTATTTCCTTTAAGGAATTTCAGACTCCAACATGGCAATTCCTCACTCCTAGTTTCCCTTTTCTTCCTGTCCACACTACACCGAATGCAATGACATCAACATTGTTGATTCAACAGGCAGTTAACTGACACAGCAGTTACATTTGCTTCCATAAATAATGGTAGCAGCAACTGATTTTACACTTGCACTGAATTGTTTTTTATTTTTGAAATTAAAAGAATTGGGTTTTGAGTAAAATGGGAGTTTTTAATAAAATTTAAGATCACTTTTAATACAGAAACAAGTTCTCACACTCTTCATCAAAAGAAGTCTTAAAATTTGAGTAAAACTCATACCAGAAACAATCCTAGTGCACAATCCTAATTCACAATTAAGTGAATTAATGCCAAGCCGATAAGAATGCTTGTAAGAACACAAAACTTTGGCAATGAACAATGACACATTCATTACTTTCCTTTTTAACTAGTAAACATGTTTACTTTTCCTCTAGAAGTTTTTTTGTTTTCTGTTTTAGCGTGTTTCCTTATAATGCAAACACCCATCCCCTTCCCTGCTCCCTGTCTCACATATTTTGCCTTCACTCTTTACACACAGAAATTCTTATGCCAGTTATCTCATGAGCAAGAGCTTCCCAAACAAAGCAAAGCGCAAACAAATTACTTTTCTTATATCAAAAAACATTAGGCAGACCTCACAGCCTCTTTGCTGGGTTTTTGAAGGGGATTCTGGAGAAACAATGAAGCTTAGGATTTGAGCAAAGATAATTTCGGAAGGTGAAATCACAGCTTAAGATACTCTCCAGAGAATTTTCTTGATGCAAAGCTAACAAGACTTTGTGATAATTTCTTAGGAACTGGCCTCATTCCAAGTTGGATTTTAAACACAGATTATAAAGCAAACACCATCCCCCACAAGTATTAAGAAAGAAGAAAATAACAGAATGGGGGCTGCAGAAATGGTCTCTATTATGGGACCAAAACCCGTCAATCAAGCAGGTTGACAGGCATCAGAGATTGACAGACAGGCCCTCTCTCTTGACTTCAGTTATCTGGGGGAATGGGAAAAGTGTCTGCAAGAACATGTTAAATTGCCAAAGTCATTACCAGTCACCAATTACTGAAGAAAAGATAACAAGGTGTATTTTAGAAAAATCGATGCAACAACATGCATTTCAATAAAGCGAGTTTTTCAGAACTTTAGAAAACAAAATGAACTATTTAGGGAATACATGATAGTTTTTTCATAGAATACCAAGCATTTTACTATGCCAGCAGGCTTTGGAGATTCATCACTATTCTCTCTATATTTTGTATTGCGGCCAGAGGTCAACCAACAAATATTTCCCCCTTTGTCTCTTCTTAGGCTTAACCTAAAGAAAGAAAGGCCTGTACCCCAATGATTAAATCTAGGTTCTACACTTGGTAAACTACAGTCCAAAAGCTATTTTGCTTCCCAAGTGCATTTATTCTAGTTGCAGGAGCAAACTCTATTATATGTTAATAAGTTAAAAAAAAAAAAAAAAAGACCAAAGGACCTTGATATTTACTGCCAGATTTTACTTTTTCACTCACCCAGGCTGAAAAGGCCCCTTATGAATTGTGTCGGACCCACTGCAAGGTCTTCAGACAGGCTGCGTAAGCTTGGAATACCACATCGCTCTAACATCGCTCTGTTCAAAGTTTTTATATAGTTGTGACCTAACTCAAAGGAAATTAAATTTCTTCTCACAGAAAAATTAAGAAGCCTGTGACTAAAGCTCTGAGAAAATAAAGTCTTTGCTGTACTGGAAGGAGGCAGTCCCCCCGCTTCTGTCACCTTTCTTCTGCCAGCACAACCCAGAGAAAAGCAAGACAACTCTTTTCAACAGAAACAAGTGTTCACTTATCATGAACTAAACTATACTTGCCTTCAGATTTTCCCAGCTCTCATAACAGTAATTAAATATCACTGCAAATATGTTGAACACAAAAATGAATTAATTTTTTTCTAGATTGCTGCCCACTTATTGTTCATTGAATTATTCCAAATGCTTTCCTTCTTTTAATTTAGCTGGCATTAGGTGGTTCACTTTCAGGAGCTGTTTCCACTTTCACTGGAAACAAAAGGATGTTTCCTATTCCTACTGTTCCAGCTGTGGTCTGCAAGAATACGATCATGATCTAGAGTGGATGCACACATAGCACTGAATTCAAAGAGGTCCTCTGAGGTATCGTATTCCCTTCCTACCGTGCCCAACAACACACCACTTATCCCACATCAGCCTCTGCACCCTCCACGATGACCCACAGAGGGAAGTATAGAAACTTTTGCTCTAGGCTTTATTTGCATACCTCTCAGACACCTCCTCAGGCTTGCAGTGGCTTCTATTAATCTTTCAGACTTATGTAATTTTTGTGTCTTTTTTTAAAAAATAAAAAAATTACAGAACTCTGCAGTCCAGTCTGATGATCCCACACGCCACGCATCTTACACCCTTTAATTCCTGCAGCTCTCTCAAATGGTTCTTTTGGACAATGTACAGTAAGGAACTTAACACTTCCCCTCAAGAGCCACTTGTATTCATGAGTATCATACACCAGACCATACCTCTGTGTTCTCACTGAATCACAGAACTGTAAAATAAGTTAGGAGGGAAGGGGAGGGACCTCTGGAGAAACAAAAAAACAAAACAAAAAAAAAACCACCACACAACAACAACAAAAAAAACCAAAACCGCTCCGAAAAACACAAAGCTTGAACCTCAGTACTGACTATGTATAAATCTGCACTTATTGGGCTCCACAATCCCTCGACAAAGGCTGTATATCTGAGCAGCTCTGCTAATGCATGCGCAGACACAGTAGTTATGTTTCAGACGTGGGCCTGTTCTCTCTGACTTTGCACTGATTTAAGAGAAACGAAACAATTCTAATTTCCAACAGTTTACAGGAGGCTAGAGTCAGTGTAAGGGAGCCATCCTTCAGTTTAAAACATTCAATAGCTCCTAGTTTGAAAGGAATAAATGTTTAGCAGTGTATTCCAGACTTGTAACAGAACTTTTGCTAACACTTCAAAAACTTATTTGGAAGATCTTAAACTACACTCTTGATCCCCTGCAGTCTCCATACCCAGGCAGGCGGACATTTGACTTAAGCACCTCTGCCTTCCTGCAGAACCCTCACACACGATAACGTGATCAAATCAAAACTACTTTCCATACAATTATAAAACATAACAGGCCACAGCAAAAAAATGTAAAACCTCCAAAGCAGCTCAGAGCTAATTAATTTCTATTACTAGTGAAAGAAGAACCACTTAATGTGTCTGTTCTTATTTAAATTACCATTGACAGCACTCCCTTTTTTTTATTCTTGGGAAATCCTGCTACAATACTAGTTAAATTATGTAAGACTGTAGAATTTATGAAGATAAGGCAATTACCATTACAAAAACAATCCCAGGTTACAATTTGTGGTAAAAAGAGTTATGATGCTCTGTTAAATCATTCAGCGATGCATTACATATTTAGTTAATCCTTCTAGTTGTGAAAATTTAGGGCTAAAAGGTGTCACTGTGTTCAGTAACTAATTATTTTGTTTAATTTAGTGGATACTTCATCTGTATTGTTAAGGAATAATGTAATTTAACCAACAGCAAATGCTCGAGACCATATGGCAAAGACTGTGTAATGTATATAAATGACCAACAGGAGGCAGGAGAAATGACTGAATCCCCAGAAACATCAGAAGCAAACTGTTATTAAAATAGAAGGCATCTCCTGGTACACAGACATTCTGACCTCTCTGACAAAACACAGTTTATTTAGAATTTCCTGCATGTTATTTTCTTACAGTAAATCCAAATACCTCTGTTGCAAACAACAGGTCCAGACTTGCATCTGCTAACCTGCCTGTACTTAAAAAAGAGTTTGCCCGTCCATAAATACAGCTGGTATGTGGAACACGGTTCTAAGTAAAACAGCTGGAGTGTCTGAACAGGCTTTGCTTCCAGGCTTTCAAGTGAAAGGACTTTCCAGATGTGTATGAAAGACAGAATGCACAATAATTCTGTAAAGCTTTGGTTTATTTTCACAGGAATAGCAGAGGAGAACTATTCTTGGAATTTTAGATTTTCTTTTCTTCTTGCAACAGACTTTTCCACCTTTAGAAAATAGAAGCTGGACTCTAGTGCCAAGCGGACCAAGACTGAACATCAGATTGAGGCATAAGACCACAGTCACCCATGTCCCTTTAAGCTGATCATAAATACAAGTCTTCAGCCTCAATCTGGGTAAGCAGCAGCCATCACACAGAAGAGCTAATCCTGTGTTCAGAGGGAGCTTCTGACCAAGACGTCTAACACTGGCTAGCGAGAGCTGCTCTTGCTGGCAGAGAATGCACTCCCTCAATTTAGAGGGCATACTACTGTGGTATTTTGTACTAAAAAAGCATACCAGGAATTTAACGAAAAGTACAAAACAGGAAAGCTTATATCTTAAAGTTGTGATTGCAGCTCTCTAAACTGCAGCATTACATTGTCTGGAAGAACCATACTTTTCTTAAACCCTCGGCGTTAATTGTAACGCAGCTTTTGTGACACGAATAAATATGCTACAGAATAATAGACTTTCAGGATCTATTCTCCAAAGTTTTATAAGCATGTGCTAAGAAACAAAGATATTTCAGTAATTTTCACTATAAGACAGCTAGAAAGCACTTTCTACCTGGTTTCTATTCCTCAGCGTCAAAGTAAGGTTGTCCTAGCAATTTAGATAGAGCAGGCGCAAGGAAAGGGAAATTTGAATTATTTTTGAACATTCCACTTAGATTTCCATAGCAATGCTCTAAAATTCACTTGTGCACCTGCCACTTTGCGAATAAATAGATATCTTCATATCTGCTATTTTTCTGTTGCTCTATTGCAGTAAAGACCCAGTCCAGACCATGGATAATGCTATGCGCTCTGCAAAGCCAGATGGGAGGTGCAGGGCAAAGATAAATGAAAAAAACCACAACCAAATAACATAGAAGATGACAAACAGATTCATTCTCCAAGATGAGTCTTGCAGGGCAAAGGAAGTTTCTGTTGGAATTTCAGATTTAATCCATTCCTGAGCAGGAAGAGCAATCACTTTGGCCTTAACCTCAGCTTTGAAAACAGTTTTGCATACATGCTGTTTCAACACTTCTGGGTTGCAATTCAGCATGAAATAATCAATATTCAAGCCTGTTCCCCTTGCAGCCTCCCTGACACACCAGACCGAATTCCACCTTCTACAAGAGCGCTGACACCACTTGAAATTGAAGAATGAATTTTGCACATCTCCATGTCTTTCGTGCAATACAGATGATATGCTATAAAATCCTGCAAATTGCAAAAATATGCCCCTACAGATCTGGTTCCATTCTTTCAATTGGTATGACTTCTGCCTGTGTTTCCCAGACAGGAATAAAAACTTTTCAAACATACACAGAAAGTAAATCATAAGGAAGTAATATTTATTCTATTTTACTCTAAAATCCTACTTCAAAATTTTTAGGTCTTTTTATGGCCTCGTTTTGTGACATTAGTGCATTTCCTATATAAAAATGATTACAAATGGGATGTTTGCAATTAAGGAAGACAAAAATTCAAGGTTTACAGGGAGAATCTAGAGAGAAAGGTGCAGAGGCAGCAAGGTCTTCTGTGTTCATTGAGCACATAAAGAGCTTAGAAAAAGAAATCAAGACAAGGCTATGCTGTGGCCTTCTCCAGAGATGTACCCAGTCTGCATTTCTTCCCCACCCACTTGGGATTTTCCTGGTAGCGCTGACAGTGCCTGTGACAGTTTCCTGAACTGTGTGACAAATTTAAACAGATTATTTTAGAGTAAAACACAAACTGTGTGATGAGCTCCTAAAACACTAAAATAACCAAACCAAAAAAACATCAAAAGAAACACATCAAAAACCAGCCTAGAATCTAAAGAAGGCAAAGCATGAGCAGAGCAGAAACAAAGCTCTTCTAGAGTCTGTCAGGTATCTCAGTATGTGGGCTCTTTGTGCATATTCAACAGACAGGGCATGTTATGGCCTTCAAGAATTTATAGCAGATCAAAAATGGAAGGCATTCCAAATCAAGAAGTGTGCTGTATCACACACAAACTAACAAAAGGAATAAAATATCAACGGACGTGGCTTAACCTCCTTTTCTCAACACCATTCTTTCAGTACGTCCTTTCTTATCTTGGTGTTTGAATCATCTTTGCTGAGATTGCTCCACCTTTACATCTGAGAATCATAGAATCATTTAGGTTGGAAAGGACCTTTGAGACCACCAAGTTCAACCCTAAACCCAACACTACCAAGTCCACCATTAAACCATGTCCCTAAGCATCACATCTACACAGCTTTTAAATACCTCCAGGATGCTTTACTTCTGAGCTTATAGCCCTCACTGGGAACAAATTTACATGAACCCAGCCTAAAGCTTTTCCAACGCAAGATATTTAAACACCAGGAATTGGGGCAAGCCACACTTATAAGTTCTACATATTCACCGGTATATTGAAGACTTATTTGTTCTACATAATTCTTCTGAATTCTCCATGTTTTGCATTTTTTAGCAGAAAGACTAAGCAGAGTTATTAAGTAAATAGGATTTGCTCTCTGGCAAGTCCTACTATTTTTGCAAACCAGACACACCAGCATTTAAACGTGCACTTTGATAACAGAAACACATCTGCTGTATGTAACTTTATTCTCCTTGTGTATGTCCAGCCTGCTTCTAAACAAACACATCCCCAATCCCACCTGCAAGCCCTGGGACTTTTTTGCTGGTTGTTGAGGAACTTCTCTTCACTGCTTTGAGTTTCGAGTGCTTCTACAGACAAGAATCACCAGACTAGCTTCCAAAACCCAGGGGATTCTGCAGGAGTTAGAGTTGACAGGACAGTCAGAACACTACAGTCTCACCAGACGTATTGCCACCCTTACCCCCTCTAAACTAAGTGGTCCACAGTGGGCAGGCTGCAGAGTAAAGTGCTGTCCAGTGTGAGTCATTAATTAAGCAAATTTTCCCTTCAGTGTTAACAAGTACTTGGAAACTCACTGCATGGCCTAACTGAAAACAAAATGCTGTATCTGGGGACATTTTAACAAAGATCAAGCAACTTCAGAAAAAATTATGACGGCTTCTGCTCAGAAAAAGAAAAAATAGAGTTAGCTACCTCAGAGTATTTGCTTTCTTTTCCCAGCACTCAGGACAGCTGTAACAATGCTGAAGTATTTTGTTACAGGTGTATCTCACACAATATGCCTGTAGCCATGCTCCAGGTCCCAAATGTGCACTTGCACCCTTCCCCAGGTCTCAGTTTCCCAGATGGCAGGAGAAAGATGTATAAGAAAGAAAGCCATTTTGACATAAAATGCCTGGAAAACTTACTTAGGAGAATCCATGCACCGTCCCACTGTGCAGGAAACACAATCAAGCTTGTGGCCAGACACTTACGGCCTGCGCCTCGGGCTGTGCTAAGGCACAAAACCCCACGGAAGGACGCAGATGTCTTCTGAGCACCAGGGGCACGTCTGCAGCTAAGTCTGCGCTGAAGGTCTCCTCCCAGTCTGGGCTGGCTCTGGCTCCCACTCAGCCAACTGAAAGTTCCTGGTGGTCTTTAAAGACACCACAGATCTCCAGAGCAGCTGCTGTCGACACTCAGCCTTCCTGTTTTTTTTCAAACACAGCTGAGGATGTGTTAGCAATTACCAGATCTTCTTGTCACCACCCAGCTGTAGCAACATCAGTGACTGATAGTGGGGTGTCGGCAGAATGTTCATTCCCCCTGTTCTAAAACTCACAAGAACTCCCC
>NW_010134269.1:1183-42037 GCF_000699245.1 Pterocles gutturalis | reverse complement strand
CCACCAGGGCCCAAGGCCTGCCCGGCCCCTCCTCGGGCCCAGGAGCTCCCGGACGGCGCTGCCCCCAGGTCCCCTCGGCGGCACTGAAATAGTTAAGGTCACAACAGAGCGGTGCTATGTAAAGGAGAAATTTCCCTGTCCTTGCCTAAGCGAATGGCTGGGATTAAACTGACAGCCCACCTTAGTGATGGTGGAATAATTGGTTGTTCAGCTCTGTCCTTGTCAGAGCTCTGACAGTTCTGCAGATGTCCTGCGCGGCTCTCCAAAGGTTAGCCTCAGCTGGAGCAGCTGTTCATTAATCATTCCTTCCTGACAGGGCTCAGAGCAGCCCACATCTGCCACTCTGTCCCCCTCAATCCCTGTCGCACCCAGCTTGTGTGTAATCACTGCTGGTTTCCTTCAGAGGATACTTGATAAGGGAATTGCATTTAACTCAGACACATGGTGCTGACTTCTCTCTTGGTAATTCTTTCAGCAAAGGGACGGTAATATGAGTTTGGTGTCTTTGTCCAAGACAGTCCAGTAAAGAAAACAGTGAATTACGGACTGGATGTACAAGAAATATACAGTATCACAGCTTTTTACAGTGTCTGTAAGGCCTTCGTGTAACAACAATTTTCGGTTTAGTATCACACTCACCCTGAAGACGGAAGGTCCCAGTACCATAATAACCTTCCATGAGTATGTGACAGCTGCAAACCACACCTGATTTGGAGGGAGTGGGAAAAAACCATCATGAAACTATCTCCCCGAGCAGTCAGGGAAAGAAAAGCTTCAATGCATTCTTCCGACCTGGTGGCTTTTTGCAGCCATTGGATCTCTCTGGACTGTAACAGTTGCTCCACTATCTGCTGGTGTACACAGCGCTTGGAAAGTCCCGTCGCCAGCACTGCTTCAACCCAGGGGAAGTGGATAATTTTCAGAAGTTTACACAGATGACTAATTTCTTTGGATTATTCTGACTGCCTTTATCACAGCTTGTAAGATTCACCCATGATTAGGAGGCACTTTAGAAAAATCAGAGAAGAGAACTACTAAGATAATTCCCAGCAATTTCAAGCACACACAGCACCTAATGGCACATGACCGATGGCAGAAGACCTCCAACACAAATAGTTTGGCAGTACAGGCCTTCTCTATTTGCACCACAAAGAAATGAAAGCAGGTGTAAGCACACAGCCTTAACAAGTCAGTCTCTAAAGTTTGTTAGCCATGTATGTATTGGTTTTAAAAAGAAAAATACAATGTGGTTCTGCATAGCTCACGTCCTCCCCACCCCCAAGGAAACCGAGGTGGGTTCTGAAACAGAAAGCCAAATGTAAAAAAAGAACATAGGTGAGGAAGGCAAAGGAATCACTCTCAGAAAACCAGAAAAAGCAACGAATATAAATCATAGGTACCCTCCCCCCAGAGGTTCTATGGGGTTTTTTTCTGTTTAACTACTCATTAATGTATGCCCCAGAATAAACTATGTGTCCTACAGTTAGACAAAAACATAAATATATTACTTATGAATCTTGATTAAATTAAAATAAGCATCAGCACACAGACTGCCAGTGTATTATAGCTGCCAAGATTGTGTAAGAAATGAAATTATTACGCACATCACAATCTTATTACAAGATTGCCCACTGACTTTTGTTAGGATGCTGCTGTTCATACGTGAATATTGCAGGAATCATCATTTCAAATAATTGATTAACTGTCTAGTCCACAAAGTTTAAAAAGGAACAAACAAGGACATTAAGTGATTAGCATTCTTCCTTTTAATTTGCAAATCCTGTCTTCACAGCTAAAAAGCCAAATGCCTCAGGCTCCATCCCAGGCACACAGATCCCAACAAGCTTGACAGCAGAAAGAAGGTGCTACAGAGGCATCTAACTGACATCTTGGATTAAAGCAATCAACACACTGATCATTAATCACAACTGAAGGCTTTACAGTACACTCACGGAATGGCAGTGGGCCTTGTTCCAGAAAGTAGCAGCAGCGACGCTGGATTTCAAACTGTTGAGCCAACCCACTAATGTGATTTGGTCAACATAAGCAGGTATAGCCATGGATCTTCAGTTAACTCCATTAAATTTTGAATTTAGAAGAAAAGAGAAAAATCTAAGTAATGGACTGCCTTTCGAGTTCCACAACAATGACTTTGCCAGGGAAACTTAGGTAATCAAACCCAGCCTAAATGGCATACTCATAACCAGAGTCCTCATCATGTACTGCTGTTCTCCGAGGGGACGTAAAAAACTTCCATTGCTCAGCTGACAATGATGCTTTGTGGTGCTGCCTCCAATGGATGTATCAAATTCAACAACACCAGAAGAGCAGGAGAAGGCGTAACCACTTGCAGATAATTTTGAATTTCTGCAGGACTGAGAGTGCTTATCAGTCACAAAAAGCCGTACACTGCAGTGCTGGATGGCACATTAACATTGTAAAAACTATTATCAGTTCTATCAACCACGCCAGCAGCCCTAATTGCTGGGGACTGCACAAGGACACACACAAAAAAGCTTATAGTGTAAGGGACTAAAACAGATGAAGAGAAACACTGAAACAGATGAAGACCAATGCCATTGCTTTATGAATTATTTTCTAATTACTATTATCCCTCTACATTGTAGTAGCGACCGGTTAATGAGTCACTCAAACGCAAAACAAAAAGTTGGGCAATGACTTCTGGTTTGAGAAAAATTTTGGTACCACAGGAACAGATTCAGTAGAATATGGCTACAATAGCTGTCCACAAACATTAAGCAACAGTCAGAGTCAAAATCTTCACTATGCTCTATGTGGATGTATAACTAAAAGACCACCTCCTAACAAAGGCCGTGCATGCTGTCTCTCTGGTTTTCTTTGAACCTACTGGGAGCCACGGAAAACAATTAAATGAGTAAGGCACGTTTTTAAGTCGGTAAGAATTGCATTTCTGTCATGATATAACAAGGATCCTACAGACTACTGAATTACTTGGGCGACTGCATTAGATTATCTAGTATATCAGCACAAAATATCGTTGTTGATTCACGTATTCTCAACGGCAACTACGGAAAACGAACACTATTTCTCGTTTTGAAATCTAGCTGTTTCCCCGCCTTTCTGCTTCCTGTACTTACGCTCCCGTCTTGCCACACACTTCACTTATCAGTAAAATGGACCTGCAACACTGACATATCTGAAGAACACTTTTAGATGCTTAGACTACAGACAAGTAGGAAGATGTGTAAATTGAATTACTTTTATTATTGTGCTCCCTCTGCTGGTTCTAAAAAGAAAAATCAGTCAGAAAAAACTACGTGCAGAAAACTACGCTGATGTCTGTGCTTACCAATACACAAAAGCTGGACACTGAAAATGCCCCAATATTCTTGGCCTAAGTCTCTTAAGATTCAGAGGAAAAGACTTTGGGGTTTCCCCAAAGACTAAGAAAGATGATCCTGAGAGCAAGGTGCTACCTAATGACTAGGAAAACATTGCAAACCGTTGGGGAAACAATGCTCTCCCCCATAGGAGCAGAAAGCTTGCTCTACAGAGGACAGTGTTAAGACAGCCCAGCACGCAGGAGAGAGACTCCTCCGGCCCTTCTGATCTCTGTATGGATGGAGCTGTATGGATAAAGACTCCAGAAGGTGTTAAGTGAAGAAAAGGGAAAACAAGTATCTGTCTGATATGGTGTCCCTTTAAACCTTAATTATATGGCCTGTGGAAAAGCAGCACTATGAAAACATAGACAGCAGCATTGCCAATAATACAACTAAAATCCCTGTGATGCAAGTAAAATACAAGACATCATCTCATATGGTCTGTACCTACATTTCCTCCTTCACCCAGTCCTCCTATCCTCTGAAAATAGGTGTAGGTCTGTAAAAATAAAACAAAACACACAAGCATGACAGTGCTTTAGGTAGCGACAAGAGCTTCTTGCTTCCATACGTGGGCAAGAACCGGCATGTTGAGACATAACCATCCTGCCACAAAATAAATAACGCTTGACCAAATCTCCTTTCAGTGTGAAATGATGTATTAGGATAATCAGGACAAATAAGCTTGCCATGCTCCAAAAGCTGTCTCCTTACTGGTAAATACAAATGAAGCTTTAAAGTACATTTAGAGAAAGTGAATAACAAGAATATAACAGACTTAGACCTTTTATGTGGGGTTGCGGGTTTTTTTTCCTCCTCTAGTAAAAATGCCAGTATCATACTGACATCCCCTTTCCTTCACTTTCACTTAGTTATAGATAGGCACCAGAGTCTTCATGCAGAGCTGTCACTTACTTATTTTGGTGATCATATATACTACCCTCAAATGTCCCAAAGCATCAGCTGAAAGAATTCACACAATCACAGAATCACAGAATGTTAGAGATTGGAAGGGACCTCGAAAGATCATCTAGTCCAATCCCCTGCCGGAGCAGGAACACCTAGATCAGATCACACAGGAACGCATCCAGGCGGGCTTTGAATGTCTCCAGAGAAGGAGACTCCACACCCTCTCTGGGCAGCCTGTTCCAGTGCTCTGTCACCCTCACTGTAAAGAAGTTTTTTCTGATATTCAAGTGGAACCTCCTATGTTCCAGCTTGAACCCATTGCCCCTTGTCCTATCACTGGATGTCACAGAGAAGAGCCTGGCTCCATCCTCCTGACACTCACCCTTCACGTATTTATAAACATTGATTATTAATTAATTCAAGTCATACCTGTTCAAGTAAACTGCAATGCAACCAAGCACAGTTTCTCAAAATACACAGAGATTGCAGAGCAACAAGCATCATGCATATTTCACATTGAAACGTGTGTATATTCAGTAGGTTTAATATTGTGCTGCATTATCCCTACAGTTCATCCATGGGAAAGTCCAAAACTCAACTGGACAAGGCCTGTGGTTACCGAAACCAGCAGAGCAGGTGTACTCAGGGCGCAGGCAACAGACTACAAAGGAGCTGTAGGGTTACTGTGGCTGAATGTTTCTCCCCTAACACGGCAAATTCTGGGTTTTACATTTGTTTTTAACTGTTTAGCAAGTGAAAAATTCACCTCTGCGATAGAGAGTGCTCAGTTTTCCAAAGAGAAAGCCCAAGACAAGCAATAGGCCCCTAACAAAAGCAAAGCAAAGCAAAATATAGAAAAAAGATTCAAACAGGTCCCCATTCAATTCCATTGAAATGAGCCTACAAAGTAAGAAAGATCATTGGATTCATTAACGGGATCGCTACAACCTTCAGTGATGCATCCCATTCAACGAAAGTGAAATTACTACTTTCACTTCTGGGACAACTGGTTGCGTCCCATCCCTCTGCTCGTAGCACAGACCCCGCCAGCTCCCTCAGACCCACTGGTGCCCTGTCTGCCAGAAAGCTCCGCGGTTGCATTACCATCTTTAGACAAATCCTTCCCATGGGAGGCCTAGCTTTGGTTAAAATTTTGGGTGTACATATGACAAATTTGCTGCAAGACAGGCAAAGACAATCCCAGAACATTTCTGCCAGCAGTGCCCACCGCACCGCCCGCCCAGTGCCCTCTGTTCATGCGGGCCGTGGAAAGGCTGGAGCTGGCAGTAATTGCTGTTGACATTGTTCAGAGTCTTGCCTCATCACCACAGACAAATCTTTCATTCACGAAGAAGTGCTTGTTAGGCCAGCACTGGACTCCCAGCCCACTTAATTAAATTGGAAAAGAAAAAGAAAAAAAAAAAAAAAAGAAAAGAAAAAGAAGTTGCTTAGCTGTGGTGGGAAATTTGCACACAAAGGCGGGTGTCTGGGTCTTTCCTCCACTACTGTGTCTTTCAAACAGTTTTACAATATAACAGCATCTCTCTCCCCCGTCCCTTTCCTTCCAGCCCCTGCAAAGGCAGTAGTGACCCTCATTAAAAGACCAGTTTGTTGTGGAATGTTTTCCCAGTGATTCACAGATGGGGCTTTTCTCCTCCGCAATCAAGGGCTTGCGAGGGCTGTGCAAGGGCTCTCCAAGGGCTGAGTGCCTCAAGAATTTCAAAAGTAAAGAGTGTAAACAGGTACATGGAAAAAGCCTCTTTTGAGCAGTTATGTAAACATTCCTGATGTGCTTTAAAAACCTCCATGCTGAAACTGTCAAGTCTTGACTCTTTTCTTCAATTGTACTCACACACCCCTCTCTGCATACACCTACCGAACAGCCCTTGGTCGGACACTCTGCAAAGCTCTGGCAAAACACACATTGCAGAGCAACAGAGCAGGAGTTAGTGTGATTAAAAAATAAACAAACAAAACCTCAACACCCTCCCCCAAACACAGCTTACACTGCAGAAGTAGCAGATGCAACCATGCTACAAATTCCAGATGGCACGAGCTATTTCAGAAAGAGGGAGTCTGGAAATGGAGTAAGAACTGGACACAATACTCAAACAGATCTGGCTTTGGCCTAATCTGGCAATTTTTGGTCTTTATCTTGGCTTTCAAATTTACATTATTTTTTTCCTTTACATTGATTTAATTGTAAGCCTTCTGGGATAGTGGCCACAGGTCTGAATACTATACAAAATAAAGCAAATTGCCAGCATTAATAATGGATTGCAACAGCATTTCAGAGAAAAGTACATGGAAATGTACTAATATTTAATAACTGCAAATGTTGTTTTTCCTCTGCACGCAATATTCCTTTCTGTATGAATAACAACAATCTGTTCTATACTAACAAATCATCACTGAATAATTTTTCTATTATATGGTAAATAATGTTCAGAGTAAAATTACTTAATTCCATATGACAGCTACATTCAGCTGTTTCTATATAACCCTCTACCACAATTTAATATTGATTTAAATAAAGCAGAATGTTTATGTCTTTATGTGAAACACAATAAATTAATAGGCACAATAATGGTCTTATTTTTTGAGATTCTGTAGAGTCAATATGAAATTATAACACTAAAAAAATGTTGAGAAAAGTTAATTAAGATGGTAAAGCTAGGAGTGAAAGAAAAACAAACTGTCCCATGACTTACATCAGCATCATACTTGTTGTATTTATCTTATTGTTTCTATCCTTACAAAATACTTAATCCTGTCTACAAGAAAAACAAGATAAATACTTTGTTGTCATACAACTTGAGTTGTCATTAAATAAAATACGGAATTTATATGAGCACAAACATCTTTGATACTAAAATACTTTGCAGCTGTATCTGCCATCCTATAACCTCCAAGATGTTGCCTGGGATTTCTGCTTGGCACAAAAGAGAGTGGGCCCTACCTGTGTTACCAGCCCTTAAAATTTCAAAATACAGATCTTTCAGAATCTCTTACATTACAGTTATAAAGCTCTTCTTTCTCAATTGACAAATGAAAAGGCAATGCCACGTAATGAGCTCTCTTTTTGCAGACATGTTTTTCTGACACTTGTCCACAAAGAAAAAGGAGCAGTACTGGAAAGTTATTGGGGAAGTATATCCGTTGCTGCCCATTGCATTTGTTTAAACATAGAGATAAAAACTCCTGATCAGACTATCTGAGGTTCTCAGAAATTCAAGTATGTATCTCCCAGATGGTGTTTTTTCTTGTAGCATAAATATAAAACCATTGTACTTCAATTTATTCATGCTTGTATTAAAAATGTTATTTAATACTTTAATAAGTCAACAAATCGGAACTACACATTTTATGATTATAGAAAATCTGAAATTAGTATAACTATTAACTGTCTACACTTGAAGTTAATGTTCCTTTTTAAAAAAGTATAAATTAAACTTATGAGATTACTCAGATAACAATGCAACAAGTACTTTTGACGGTTTTGACCTAGTTTTATGTCTTACTGTAGAAAACATTACAGTTATTCAGATGTAGGAAAACAGTAATCCTCAAGAGTAAAAGCGAGAAATCACCTTCTTTGACTCTAACTGAACCATTAAAAAAAAAAAAAAAAAAGAAGGAATTGGTTATTTTACTCTTTTTTAAGTAAGCCTTTCTAGCTTTGTATCTGAAATGTTTATGTTATGAACATCATAATATAATTTTCATCAGGTTCATTTTCAACTTCCCTAAAACTAACTAGAAGACAGATATAACTTGTACCCAAACCTAAGGTAATCTGAATCTAAGATCAGAAATTATTTTTTGGGATGAATATTCGAGGTTACTCTTTTGTGACCTGTGTAAATCAAGTAAACTTTTTCAAACAACAAAACTCTGGAAATGATTTCTCATCTCATGTCCTGTACTCTAGGCTGTCAAAATTTGCTTTCTTACACAGGTTGGCATCATTCAAATTACCAATTCTACTTAATTTTTGTTAACAAAAAAGTCCATGAATATGATAATATTTTTCAGATAATGAGAACTGAGCAGAAAAACACATGTATTTGCAAATCTACACTAGGATCAGTTACTTACTGTATTGCTCCTACACTTTAACACAGGAAAACCAGGATTATACAAAGCTGCTCAAAGTCTACAAAGTCTCCACTTTTAACTGACATTTCAATAGACTTTTGAGCAGGTCCCAAGGCAGTATGCAGGTGAGGTATTTACTACATTCTGATCAGCGAACAGACTATTAGTCACGCTACTGACTGTAACAGCTCCCTCCACACGGATTTGTAATGTTTGTCACTGGAGGTTTCCAAAATAACAGTTTAGACTAACCAAAAGGTATGCTTTCATTAGACATCTAGCAAAATGAGCTGGATGTATCATACTTTGTGAATGAATATTGCTATGTTTATAATACTCATTTTTAGATGTTCAATATTGTATCGATATTATATGATGTTAAGAGGAAATGGATGTAAATATGCTTATGTGATTCCCCATCAGAATTGAATCCATCAAAAATGGACTAATTTTCTTAGTCTTCCTTGATTCTTCATTAAAACAATTATTTTGCTGTGCAGTCCCCCCTCCACCTGTTCTTTTATTCTTGCATTAGTTAGGCTACATTACTATTTTGATTTGTTTTCATTATTAGTAGCTTTTAGCAATGGAATAGAGTTAAAATTATTAGTTTATAAAATGCCTTTTGTACTTATAATTCATGTACGCTGAGCAGAAGCTGAAAACATTAATTTGTCTATCAGTCCTGCTTTCTGTCGAGTCTCACTTGAAACAGATTAAGTACACACCAAAAAAAAAGATCACCACACGTTTCCCAGAGGTAAATGAGCTTGTAAACATTCAGGTACGTTAGGATTTACTGCGACTATTAGCTATAATTCTGAAGCATATCACACATACGATAGGTATTACGAAATCAAGGAGATTTCAATATAGAACCCTCCTTTTAATCTAAATAATAACATGAAAATTTATTTTGTACATTAAGTTCAATTTTCAATTCACACACCAGACCCAAGAGTTAAAACTAACCACTGCAAAATATTTTTTGATGTTAAACTGAAAACCCTCTGGAAATCTCTGTGATGAATTTCAGCAAATGTGTGCAAATGACAATAAGCAGCAGCATAGGAGGAAACACGCAGAAACAGAAGAACACACAGAAAACACAAACTCTCAGAGAATCATATTTAAACTCTACAGTATTGAGGCCTGGACAACAGGAGGTCTGATGATAAAATCGTGAGTGCCGAATACCTCAAGTCTAACCCAAGTGCTGAAATAATATTTTTCTAAAACGTAAATAGAATTTGAACTTTTTTCTTCCTCGCTTGCCTTGCTGTGAAATGTGGATTGAGTTGTATGTCCCAAAGAGCAAATCCTTTCTGTAGGAAAAAGAGGAGGGCAGAAAAGAAAAGCTATTTGACAAGAATATTTTTTGCAGTAAGAATTATTTTTTGTGTCTGTGGAAACTTAATGTTAATCTTAGAAGCATGTATTTATTTTTCAAAAAGTCTCTTTGAATGTTTGTCTGTCTGCCTATGGGAGGAAAAACACTTCCCTGCGACAAGTCAGAGAAAGCCAAACAGCCCCACATCCCTTCTTGACAATATCCTTCAAATATCTGAGGAACAATTATAAAAAACTAGTCTGAAAATCCACCACCACCCTCCCTCTCCCCTGCACATAATAATGAAAGAATGGTTTGGTTTGGATTTTTAGGATAATTTACCTTACCTTTCATTAAATTGTCTATGTATTCTGGAAATGTGTATCTGAAGTCAGATGGAAGAAAATACCAAATAGGAGACGTTTCCCCACAGTTTGCCTGAAACCAGAGAAACCATATCTGTCCTTTGACCACAACAGAAAAAATGCTACTTGCCAACACTTCTCCTGCCAGAAGCACAAGCTGCAGAAAAACAGGCTCCATTCTCTTTGAAGACTTCACTTCCTCTACTGATATTCATCTGATGACACATTTGTTTTCAGCTAAGCTGAGAATAAACATATTTTCTTCATTTGATAGTTATTTATTTAGCTGGATGCCTACCCTGATCACTGACATAACAAACCCTCACCAATAGATTCACTGGAACTTCTTCCACGGCTCTTTCAGGAAAACACATCTAGTTTGACTCTTCTTAGAAGACGTCTTCCCCTTGTATTCCCTTTCTCGCCCTGCAGACCACAAGCAGGGAGGACAGCTGCAGACGTGAGAGAGGGAAGAGACCTGGACACCACGTCCAGAACCTGAGCACAGAAATGGATTTATCTTCCTGCAAGGGACAGTTCAGTAAACGAGCAGTGTCCAGGGGAACGAAGCGTCTCTTCCATTGCGCCATGTTTCATCAAAGCACAAGCCTGTGCAACACCAAATAACGGGGACTTGCACCACAAGAGTAGACGCCCGCACTCTGCTCTGCAGGGGGATAAACCTCCTGCGCCGCCGGAAAGACCCACGAAGGCTCAGAGCCTGGCGTGCGCCGGTTTGGGTACGTACCCCAGGCACAGGATCTGGAGTTTGCAGAATGAACGAAGCAAGCATCTCAGCACGCTGTAGAGCCCACGCTGTCCCCTCACTGGCAACGTGTCTGGAATGCCGGGGTCAACCAGGGCGAACTCCTCAAAGCAGAAACCTTGTCTTTACACGGGCCTTTCACTCGCCACGCACAGAGCGCTGACGCTCCAAAAATTACATGCAAGAAAAGCCATTAAAGGACACCAGCAAAGACTATCAGAGACCAACAAAACTCACACCGAGGCACGGCTGTTACAACAGTTTAAAATGGTATAAAATTATATCCCTTACTGTGATTTTCTTTCTGTGCAATCTGGGAATCTCAAATTGCTAATTATGGTATTTCCATGTAAAAATGACTTCTTACCTACCCACAGGATGCACAACTCCCACAAACCAGATAAGATACGCTGTCATTTCTATAAAGTGGTTGGCGAGCAGTGATTTCATAAGCAAATATTGCTGTTCTTAAAAAACAAAACAAAACCCAAACCATCGCATTACTAACGAAAAGCTTTTGCCCATGGCCCTTAACAACACGATAATTTATTTAAAACAGATACAGTCCTGAAAGTGACCCACTTAAGATTATTAAAATGATACGGTGTTTATTTTTGCTGTCCATACAACAGGTGATGGGTTATGAATATGCAAACTAATCAGATGTAATTAACATGATTGGCTCCTACTGAAATACAATCTTCTCTGTTTACGGGAGTTGGATGCGAAAACTAATGAGGTCAAGTTAATACGCTTGTGAAGAAAGCATCAGCTGTCAATGCATCCGACAAGAATGCTGGTCCTAATCCCTTTTTCTGAGAAAATTTAAATTTTCCTCGTTAAACTAGGAAACCTCAGGAGCATGGAGTCAACCAGTGCTGATAAATCTGGGACAATTAATGAGGAAGAAATAAAAGCTTGTGTCCATTAACAGTAACAATAAACACGGCATTTAATTAACTAGAAGGCTTTCAACAAGTGTTAGGGGCAATTAGTTGACCATCACAGCACGGGCCTCATCAATCCTGTCCAAGACGCACAGTTCCAGCAGATGACCTGTAAATACTTTACTCCACTGACCTTAAGGAAAAGGTAAAATGTAACCAAATGTATTATGACATCAGCAATTAAACTAAGTAGGTTTGACCTCTTAGCACAAAAATTGATACCTAGCAACTGTTGAATGTTTAAATGTTTATGCTTTGCTTTTCTAGTGGTTAAAATCTCTCCAGCCACCTCAAAATACCATTCTTGTCCTTTCTTTGCACCCTCACCCCCGCTTCTACATAACAGTAAGAAAGGAAATTCTAAAATCACAGGCAAATAAGGGTGAAAAAGAAACTTTTATTATAATAAAGACTCAGATTCAGATACCATTGTAAGGCCACTTTCAGTGAAGAATTGGTTTTTGAGAGATATCATGGTCTCATCTAATTATGAAACAATTGTAAAATTTCAGCTAGGGGTGTTGTAAGCATTTCTTTAATTCTGTGTTTGTATTTATTGCATAGGTGGTCTAGTTTACGTAGTATGCTGCACGTAGAGAAGTATTTCAAGTACTATCAGAGCCACTAGCAAGTATCTACGAGTTGTTATTGAGATGGTTATGATTCTTGAGAACCAAAAAATGGCAAAATACCCCATCTTTAAAAAGGGGGAAAAGAAGGAGCCAAGAATTTATATACCACTGACACAATTATTGATGAAAATATCCAGGAAACCAGAAAGGAAGGTTTAATTCTCAGTGCCTGCTAGGTGGAACAAGACATAACGACTAAATTCCAGGAAAGGGTATCAAGGTTTGTTATTAAGAAAACTGTGTGAGAAAAGTATTAAGTACAGGAAGAAATCACCAAGAACATCAGTGCTGTTTTTATAAATGCGTTAGTCAGGGATAGTTTAAGACATAATTGACCTACTCAGGGGAGGGGAATGGGTGAGACATCCTCTAGCAATCCCTTTCAGCTTTACTTTGTATGGTCTGGATGTTGTGCACATTTTTTTGAATACTGATGCATACAAAGAAGAGGAAGCAGCTCTCCACTACCCCCTACACTCTAAAAAGCACAGAGAAAAACATCACTTCTGTTCATTCTCAGAGTTCAAATATGGGCACATCAGGAAACATCAAGGAGTGTATAAGCCCTGCTGGCAGGCCACACAAATACCCTTTGGGTGTATTCTTTACATGTAAAAGGTTCTACAGTCGTACCAACGCTATGTGCCTCTGCCACTTGTGTTTAACAACATCTGCCTTTAAGACCTTTGGAAT
This sequence comes from Pterocles gutturalis, assembly GCF_000699245.1. Classification (NCBI taxonomy): domain Eukaryota; kingdom Metazoa; phylum Chordata; class Aves; order Pterocliformes; family Pteroclidae; genus Pterocles; species Pterocles gutturalis. Next base: position 28,932 of record NW_010134269.1, on the reverse strand, counting down.
TCGAGGCCAGAGAAATCCACTTTCACCCCGATTCCTGTGGTGTAACAGTGACACCCAGTTTTACACTAACCTCCTGTGAGCATCCAGAAAGATATAACCATTCTTCTGTGTAAAGGTGAAAGGCAGAATTAGTTTGTCTATCAGCTACACACTTCCTCACTGCACTTCCCACAGAAGCCCGGGCAGGAGCCAAAACGGACACGCGGTGCACAACACTCCCATCTGTGCAGTGCACGCACGAGCAGACGTCTACATGCAACCGAGTATTGAGGGCCTGGCACAACAGAAGCCTAATCTGCAACTGCACTATCTTATATACCAATAATATACCACGTTATTCTATTTTCATTGCCTTTACAAAGCATTCAATCTCAAGATTGATTTAAGCAAATATTCTCCTACTTGAAATTACCAGTTAGGTGATTCGGATGAACAATTCTAAACCTACAGGTAATCTGCAGCCTCCAGCTTATCTAGAATGACTGGCCACTACAGTTGGAAAGTTAACCAAGCACAACTGTTGCCCACCACCTTAACTCAGAAAAAGCTTGCTCTTGGTATCCGTTTTCTGAGTTCTTTCCCCATCACATGGTTAATAATGTGTACGATACATTACCACTGGACAAAGCCGTGTTCTGGAAAGAAGGCAATCAGGAACAGCAAGTATCTCGCTCGTGGTGCCTTCCTAAATTGCCCATGGGAACAGGTCTGCCACAACATGGCAGAGGGCCAGATGAACTGTCACTGCAGAAGGTAGTTAAGCAGCCCTCTTTTACACCACAATAAACAAGAGCTGATGTTCTAGATACCACTTTACTTCCAGACCTCTTTTAAGTGCTGCCTTGCAAATTCTTTACTTTGTGCAAAAGCTTTGCAGAACTGTGCTCTGAATACCTGCCTGTAAGTTTAAAACTATTCTAACTATCTTTAAATCATTATAAAGCAAAGGAACAGCCAGAGCAGCAAGAGCTGCTAGAACATTATTTTCAAGTTGATATTAGTGAAAACTCAATTAATGTAGTGCTCATACAGAAAAGATTAAAGAGTGAGGGAAAATGCCAGACAAGCTCTGGTATTACATAGGTTAGCAAGAATAGGAAGTTCAAAGCCAAGGTTGGTTAAAATAAATTTGAATCTCTCTATTTGTCTCTCTTAGTGTATCCCCAGTGTCTCAGAGAAGAATAAACCCACAGAGAGACTGCAGACACGCTCGCAGTAAACTCAGAAATGTAATGGAATGAAACATTAACCGAAGCCTAAAGCAGTGCCCCCACAGGGCGGCCGTGCAGAAACCGGCACGTCAACGTGCCCATGGTGGATGAAGGAAGCAGTCACGAGACAAATCAAGCAAAATTATTTGGCTCCAGAAAGCATGATTTGCATTAATAAAACAAAATTATTGCATGCTTTGGAAATTAAAGGCCTTCTTTACTTATTATAGTGCAACAGCTAATTACAGTTCCTTATTACTCATAATAAGCACCTCAATGCAGCATAATTAAGATGACTGCCAGCTTGTTGGTGTTGACATGCATTAGCAAGGACTATTTCCAAGTCTGTGAACCCTTGCAAAAGAACAGCCGAGTCGAATCACACATTCAGGTTGCCCACCTGCATGCCAGAAACGCCAAACTCGCACAGGGTTTCCACTCGTACAATGAGAAGGATGCTTCTTCACTGATGGTTCAGAATTGTGATCAACACGGAAAGCACTCCTTGACCCACTGGCCAAACAACATTTCAAGACCATACTCAACGACACGGCAGCGACCCTGCCACTGAGAGGCTGCTACCGACATCACCCCCGCGGGGGAGGCAGAGCACCAGCAGAAACAGAGCTCGGGTACCCCAGCAGCACAGTGATGCTGGCAGCACAAAAGGCTTGACACCAAAAGGTTCAATGTCTGAGAGGAGGAACTCAGGTACCACCTGCTAACATCCCATTCAAGGATTGAAGCAGCAACAGAATTTCCGTTTAGGTCCTCTGGCAATTTTCCTGGCCTCATTAAGTATCAGGCTTTTACAACTCTTTGGCCCACACAAGCCAAGAATGTGCATCAAGTTTAATTCTTTAATCATGGTTGTAACAGTTACTCATTTGAGATTCTGAGATGAATACAAAGCAGCAGACCATCTTTTTGCCTAGACTGCAAGGACTCCTAATCTGTAGGAAGCCCATTATGAATTCTCCCTGCCTCTTTTCTCTTTGTATACTAAATAAAATCAGAAATCCCAATGGACACTGGATTTGCAGTAAAGTTCCCTTCCACAAGATCAAGAATTTTGATAAAAGACATAAATTCTGTTTCAGCCTTGAATCACAGTGGCAGCTTCTCAGTGCCCAGATCACTGCATGGTTAAAATGGAAAATATTCTACCACAAACCTGTCTAGACTTCACATTAAATGTCAGGCTGTTGCTTCATTTTGAAGGCAGGTTTATTTTATTTTTCAATAATTCTCATCACCTTGGAAAATCCACTAAAGTAAAACATATAGTACTTTTGGAAGGAAGTTCAGCTGTAATTTTTAAAAGGACAAACAGCATGCCATAGGAAAGCTCAGGTAAGAGTTTACCTCGGGCCAAACTGTAAAAGTTTGTATTACATATTGAAAACAGTAATGCAGGAATTTTTCACCTGTAATGAGTTTTTTTTCAAGATTTATCTTTATGCACCTCCTTCCTCTCTCCCATAAATATTACAAAATAAACTATTAATCTGTACTTCCAGAGTTTCACCACATCGTTATGAACAATGCCAGTTCACATAAGAAAAACAATATAAGCAACTCAAGTTTACAAATCCCTTTTTCTAGTCCTATAGAACAATAGCATAAGTACCTGGTATGCCATCAACTTACAAATGCAAAAGGCTGATTAAGGTTTCGCAGAATTTTACTTACAGATCTCACCTCAGCTAGAAAGCACAGCATTAACAGAACTTGCTCTCACTCTCTCATTAGGAGGTGGGAGGAAGCTGAAATGCAGTCTTTCAAAATTATCTGAGTGTCAAAATAAATCAACAACTATTTTTTTCATATTTTAAACTCATAAACGATCTAATGGAACCATGTGCTTCTCTTTATTGTCTGGCATCACATGCCCTGTCAACTGTGAAAAAAATAAGAACACATCTTAACATAGTCATATCTTCATAGTGCAATAACAGAATGTTGTTTAATAAAATTATCCAGTTGTATGTGTAATTTTAGTGGTTCATCCATTTAGCATTCAGTGCAGATAAGTAAATCACAATAGCCGTTAAGCCAGGACGCACCACATACAAACTGATGTTATTTTCCCACTAAATAAAAAGGATTTCATAGTATCAAAGACATCCTAAAAGCAGCTTTTTCCTCTCAGAGCTGTTATTAATATTTTCCTATGATTTCTTCATAGATAGCGATTTCAACACAAAACAGAGCTTTACTTCATACATGTGGAATGCGGTATCTGTTTCACTATACAAATTCAATTACATCAAAATCAACGACAGCAAAAACCTCTGTTAACTAACAATGAAGACAGAGGGGTCTGTTTTCAAATCCTGAGAATTAATAAAAGAATATTCACTAGGGCATCTTTATCAAGAATGTAACATTTTCTAATATTGCTTTCAACTTTCCCACTGTGCCTGGGTCTTTACTGAAATCCCTTGGGAGAAACAACAAAAAGACGACCAAAAGCTGCTCTCCTGAACTACTGCCCAGCACACACTGGATATGGTAGCTCCCTTTTTGAAGGCAGGCTCATAACTTAACAGTTTGTTATTAGACACTGGGGCAACTGCCCCAAAGTGATAAACCTGCTCCATGGTTTCTATAGTGTGGTTCAAAATGATGGAGCTCAACTCATTCACCATCTTTCACTGACCAGATGGCACTGCGGATCAAACAGCAGTATCTTGAAAGCAACAGAATCATGAAATGAAACCTGAAGCTTGTTGAGCTACTTGGGTTCTTTAATATACGAGTTATTTTGAAAATGCCTTTATGCCCTGCTCTTAGTAAACTGAGAGAGAAGCTACCTCTGAGGGTAATTTTAACTGCTTAAAACCACTATAATACATAATCAAAAGCACTGGCACAAACACCTCATCATTCATTTTGCATTTTTCTTTGCCAGAACATCTAATTCTTTCAGTTTGGTGGCTGGGGTGGGAACTTTTCAATGGCATTAACACCTCCACATTGCTTTAAGCAAGGTATATGGCTGTAACACTTTATTCAGCACCACACATGCCTAACTTTCAAACTAGTGGTCTTATTTAGCAGCTTACATTCCATGTTAAATGAGACACATACATTTTAACAATATCTCAAATCAAAGCTTTTTCCAGAAAGTATCCAGTTGTCCCAATGGAGAGTGGTCAGTAACAAGATGTAAAGGATTTGAATTCAGGCTTGTACTGTTCAAGCTATTCATAATCTGCAAAAGAGTGAAATGTAAGGTAACAGTAGTGATTCAGCAGTTGGCTGACAGTTGTAAAAAATAAACACACATAAAAATAAAAACCAACTGAAGAATTACAGGATAATGCTTCATAAACGAGTGACAAAAAGGCTGACAGAATTCAGTATAAAGAATGCAAAAAGTTACTTAAGTTTACGTATGTTTTATACATACTGAGAAGCTCCAAAGTGGCTGTTATCACTCAGGAAAAAGATCTGGGAGTTAGCTGCGGATGGTTTTATGAAAAAAAGCATGTCTGCCTACTTAGCAACAGTCTAAAAGGCAAGTAGAAGGTTAGGAACTTTTATGAAAGGAATTGAGAACACAGAAAAAAAGGACTATGTAACTTTTTAGCAGTTCTTACCAATGTATCTAAAAACAGATGTAGCAGAATTGGGAAAGATACAAAGGTCAACTGAAAATGATGAAGAAATACATGAATGGCTTCCACAGCAGCCTGTAAGCCTGCAGATGATGTCCAGAGAACAAGTACTCACTGACTTTCCTAACACAAAAGCCAAAGAGCATGGAATCTATCAGAAGACAGACATGGCAGCAACTGGTAGCCTTATGTTTTGTATTTCAGCCCAGACCGATGGCCACATCTCCTTCCCAGGAAGAAATTTCACAGAGCAAAAATTCTGCCTTGTGGATCATATCAGTGCCTTTTGTAAAGCCATTTGTTGTGACATACGGCTGCATGCATGACATGCCAAGCCCTGCCCCATGCTATTACTTACTGCTGCAGCACAGTGCCCAAAGCGGCAGCATAAGAAAATGCAGGGCAGAATTTATGCCTGGAGACACAAACAGTCGCCAGAACACCCAGCATAATCAATCTCATGCTGAACTGGAGAAAAGGGTTCTGTCACAGCATGTTGCTCACTGGAAACAGAGAAGATAGCAAGTAATCCACGAAGGAAAAGCATATATGGATTTGCAAATACCCAGGAAAAACCCTCCCACAGAAGGCAGCAATGCCTGTGGTAACCAAATGCTTGGGAAGATTTTAATTTCCAATAATTTTCAAGAAATTTATAATTTTATTAAAATAAGATCACATTAAAAGTGGCACAAATCAAACTTTCATGACCATGAACATAGAGAATCCACCAGCTCTGTGTCACTAGCATTACTAATGTTATTAAACAATAAAAATAGAAACAGATTTGTTGAAAAGCAATTCAAAATGTCCTCTAGAAACCTGGTAAAACCCAAAATCCAGGTTAATTTCAAGGCTAGTATTTTAACAAATACCATGTCTCTATTTTTTGAGTCCTATTTGTAGAAGAAATATTAAGAATACTTAACTAGATGTTAAAATAACCTTAGAAATATACCCCCAAAGCCTTTAAGATTCTCATGCCCGGTTTTCCTTATGTTAAACAGTATCACTCATGTCAGGCAGCACGATCCCATTCAGGGAAATAATTTATGAGAGGACAGAGAATCTGGAAAGCAGAAATTAAGTATGAAGAGTTTTCACTATGACAGGTGCCTCTCTAAAGGTGGTAAAATATGTAAATCTCCAACAAAACCACAGCTTGGACCTGAAAACCTTCAAGCGGATAACTGGAATGGTGAGGAAGAAAGATTGTAATTAGGAAGGAAAAAAAAAAAAAAAAAAAGGCAGCACTGAAAATATCTGTCCAGAACACTCATAATCAGAATTCTGAGTTGAAGAGTATACAACTGTGTAGCCTGGGCAGTAACAAGTATCCGTAACAGCAGATCATTCTGTGGCACTAGTTTCCTTTAGCATACGGGCTCAACATCAGCAGACAACCAGACAGAGGACAGAAGGAAGGTCATGACGGTTTTCTTGTGGTTTCCCAAAGAGCTTGCATACATTCACTCCTCACAGTCTCCCAGACTGTACAGCAATATGGTAAAACAACACCCAAACACCTAGGATTGGCAGACTTTTCAATAGCTAGGCTTTTCAGCAGGTCTCACGTCAGAGATCTACTAAACTTCCGGCCTCAAGCATCCCATACTTAGCACTACCATGAAAGCATAACTTTCCAGATTTCGCTTCTGTTCAAATGTGTTAACAATACAGCTGAAGATTAAAAACACTGCCTGTAGAGCTGGCCGCACGCAGCGAAAGAATAATAGGGCACCTCTTTGAAAAATGTTTTCATTTATTTAAGACAGACAGATAGTTAGGACCTCAGTACTTCCTCTGATTTAACCCTACACTTCAGGCCGTTGGTTACTGACTCCAAGAGACAAGCACCGATTTCTCCATCACCAACACGGTATCCTCTCTGCTCTTTAAGCAATGATATGCCAAATCATCAAATACCAGAGAAATACCAACATGCACATAATATCTATGAAAAGCTGAGGAGAAACATAACAAACATCTCAAGGAAAGGAGCAAGCATAACCAAAGAATTGAGAAAGAAGTCTTGAAATTACAATTTGCAAAACTTCCAGCATAAGATCACAGTTTATCTAATCTGCCCAGGGGAGTCTGGGCTGCAGGGTGCAATTTCTAAAAATTATTTTTCCCCTGTCAAATATTCCAGTTGTGTCTAATGTGGAAGTAGCCTGTCTACACTCAAATTGATAAACTAAAACGAGCGTGGTTTGTTTTTTTTTTTTTCTCTCCAAGTGCAAGAAATTTGCATAAAGATCTAATCTTATCACTGGCACCCAATGTATCCTATATCCAGACACCTGAAAATAAATACATGAAACTCACTGCAACTGCGATGGCGACTAGATCCCCGAGTGTGAAGGGCTACTGCAGACTTCAGGAAGTGTCTGTCACAACTCATCTATTTTGATGTCCGTTATGAAACCCTCTCGGGGTTAAATAATACACAAATACAAGACAGTTTCACCTCCACTGAAAGGGGTTTAAAAATGAAATTAGACATGTTTTTGAGGCAAAATCTTTTGCAGTTAACTCTCCAGTGGTGCACATACTCCTATAGAATCTGTGGCCAAAGGAACCTCCTCTAAACCATTTCCCAATCACCTCCACTGATCTGTCAGCTTCAATTGGGCTTTTCTTGTAGCACTACTTGTCCTATACTGAGAGGATAACAAACAAACAAACTCAACGTATCCTTCTAGATTTATAACTGCTATCTAAAAATCTGTATTTATTCTACTTGCTTGAAAGTCTGAATTGTTTCAACATACAGTATTCACTACTGCACATTCTAGACTACTGTACTTCACCTGTTTCCATCATTTGTCTCTCCTCTCAGTATCTGTGGCACAGAAACATTAGGAGAGTTGCTTTGAGCACCCAGAATTACCAGTAGCCAGAACTGAGAAGAATTCCAGTCCACTACAGGTAAACAAAAATTCGTATCATTCACTACAAAAAAATACTGAGGAATATTTGTAACTCCAGCTAAATTATCTTCATGCATAATTTCAATTTAAATTCTGAATTATATTAATTTAGTGGGGCTTATTTTTTATTTTTGTAATTGCAAATTACCAAGCTAAGACAAGGGGAAATAAGGTTTTATGGAGAAGACAGCAAAAGGGTTCTGCAGTAGTTTCATACTAAAAAGAGGGACACAAAGTCCTCCTGATCATAGTAGTCTACAGTCAGGTTTTTAAAGAAACCAGCTTCCCATTTGCAAAATGGAGATATAGTGAGAGCTGATGTTAAAAAAATGCTACCCAAATGTTAGGAAGTTTTAATAGAGAGATAAAAACGCAATCACTGTTTGAATCTACACTGCAGTTTGTAACACTGAATTGTTCTCTAGGTCTGATAGGTGAGAAAGTAGCTCTCATTTACAAAGAAAAAAAACCCCATAATTCTCAGCAATAGCAAGCTTTACATATTTGCTTCTCCAAAACTTCATCCTTCTGAAGTGGTTAAAAAATGAGAGTTGAAACAAATGGCCATGCTGTGAGTAAGCCCAGCCTTCAGCCTTCACTTAAACAGGCCGATAAATCACCAGCCTGACACTGGACAGGAATGATTGCTGGCAGGGCTAGCACCGCTCCAGGCAAGCTCCACAAGGACACACCGCCTATCTATAATGAAACAGCACCCAACTGACTGTTAACCCTGTGTTCTCTTCCTGAGAAAGTTTCCACGCACAAGGTAGAGCAGAAGCCTCCTGAATAGTTGTCCCTTTCTGTACCAAGTTTGACTACAATTTATGGCAGCACCACAGTAAGCTTAAGACAACACCAAGTCACCAGGACCTTCGTTTTAATTATTGCACATAGTCTCACTATGTTTAGAAAACATTATTTTCTTAGCTTAAATTTTCTTGCAGATTTTTTTTTTTAATTCAGAAGACATGATAGGATTTTCTTTTCCCCTCTTCTATTTCCTTTGAAAAGGTCAAAAAGGCAAAACTGAAAGACAGATAAACCAAAGAAAAAGAAAGGACATGAACTTTTTGTCTTTCATTGAAAAACAGAGCACCTTGATGCATACCATTATTTTCTTTAAAATTTTCCCTTCTAACAACTCTGTTTTAACCAAAATATTGTTATTGGACATTTGAAGTCCTCATCATCCTAGTCAAAGAGAACTTTTTAAACCATCAGCAGTGTGTAAACAGTGAGCCTACTACTTTTCCACTTTCCTGTTCATATTCCTGCTAACATCCTTGCTCTAATACCAGGCACTGCCTCACGGAAAATACATAAATAGTCCAGGGAACAAAGATCAGAAACCAGGTCTCTTCTATCTTGGGCCAGTTCCCCAGACACTCCTTTAACCCACAATTCTGGCATTCTTTGCTGCTGCAACAAGAGTCAAAATAGGCCTTAAAATCTGAATTGCCTATAGCCTCCAGGCACTGAGAATAGATCAGGGGTCTGAACCCTCTCAGGCTAACCTTGAACTCAGTTCTGCCCATTTTGGAGTATGTGTTCCAAACACTAAGGCAACCAGGCAAAAGATTCTCAGCACACTTCATCTTGCACCCAGAGAATTCTACCATACAGCCCAATACCTGACACCCAGAGACAAGCAGATTTACAGCTATATAGCAAACTGTCTGCTGGTGTGAAGGTGCTCCCTGCTCAGACTCTGAATGGTCCATTGTAGCCCCTGACTCTCATTCAGCACACAGAATTAACTGTCTAACCTGGATGACCTAGAGCATCTTCCTGCACTCTAGTGCCTACTTTTCAAATAGTGTAATCTCTATTATAGACATGCCCAAGTAATTTGGTTTTGTCTTGTCCTTTCTTTCTTCTGAATGGCATTCTTATCCATTTCAGTAAACTGAGAATCTATTGTGAGTGTTCATGCTGTGTAATTCTTAAAAAATCACCAGAAGACGCTCGTACCAGAACTGTCTCTTCCCTAAAATAATTGGAGATGAATGTTGGAAAGGACAAATACATATAACCAAAACATCTAATTTAAACACACACACACAAAAAGAGGTTTGATGTGCCTCTCAACATAATCAGGGGAGTCCTTCCTATTAGTGTTACGGAAGCGCTCATTCTTAACAGTGGTATGAATCAACAAGTGGCTGGTTGCCTCTCTGATGCAGCTGTTGGTTTCAGGCAGCACATTAGCATGTACCTTCACACTTGATCCAAGCTACTCTTCACTGACCTTTCTTCATCCTGTCACTTCCCCCTCTCTTCTAGGACACTCGTGACAGTATTTCCCTATTGCCATAAACTCTGTCTCTCAATAAGTCCTTTAATGTTACCATCAATACAGTAAATCAAGTCACTTTTCTTTGAAGGGCTTTCCCACCGTAACCCAAATTTGAACCTTACTTCTCAAACCCAGGTGACTGTTAGATCCCAGGCTTCACAGGTGCAAGGGCTCAGAAATGAAACCCTGTATGTTTGAAATCCTCTGCTGTACAATCATCTACAAGTTGCGTGTGACAATGGGGGGTACAGAGTCAATCTAAATTTTCCACATAATTAATTCAGTCTGTAAATAAAAAAAAAATCCTCATATCTCTGTGTGTGCAAAAAAAGTTACCTCATTTCATGAACACCTTTCAATCTTATCTTCTCCTCTAATGATTCTGCATTACTAAAAGGCCTGAGTTTGTAATACCATACTCTCTCATCACCAAATTCTTAATCTTGCCCTTGGTTACTTTCCTGTTGGCTGCAAAGATGGCCAAGTAGTGCCTCCAGAGTGAAAGCAGCTTCTGCTCTACCAGGCTGTGACAGCTGTGTACATCGTCTGGCTCCATTCTCCCTGAAAGCCGTTACTGTCACTTCTCCAATAAGTCTCCACCAGCCAAAGGACCAAATATGCCAATTACAATCCAGAGCTGCAGTGAACTAGCTTGCAGCGATGTACGAAAAAGAATGGACATGTTTTATAAAAGCAAACACATTAGCCTTTCACCCTAGAACTCACAAATAACTTTAATATGAAATGGACTTTTGAGTGGCCTCGGTTGCCTAAGTCATAATTGGGAAATTTGCTGGCAGTGCCTTTTCTTCTGTCTTTGATAGAAAACAGAAGTGGATGATTTCAAAGTTTTCCTTCCTATCCTGCCTCATGTTTCTCTACTGTAAATTCTTGGACACACAGTCAGGGTTTATCAGAGATCAGCACTGCTAACACGCAGTGAAACACTAGGCTCAGCATTACAAATTCTCACAACACTAAAAGATGTTTTTAAACTGACAACATAGCAACTTATTTTTAAAAATAATAACCAGCAGCTCCAAGGATCTACACATTTATTTTGACAGTTGTTACTGTTCCTAATACTCCTCTAGCTCAACATGTTTCAGTCAGACCTACAAGGACTTTCAGGGGTAACATGGTGCTGTTCATGCTGTACCCCAACCATACAGGATGAACGACCGCTAAGCATCTGATGTGTTTCACTGCAGTAAGGGACAATCCAATTAAAAACCTGAGCACTGACAGTACAAAAGGGTAACACAGTTAAAACTACTACAGTTGTGCTCAAGTGCAATATTACGCTCTGCCACCTCCAGTGCCTATGCCAATGTATTTTGGAGGCATGCTGGATAATGCCAAACTTCACCTACGAAGACCAGCAACAGTCCAACTTTACAGCTCTGGGGACTCAATCACAGCTCTGGGACCACACCTTGCATTGCACTGACAGCTCCTTGCCTTCACACAAACAGAAGAGAAGCACTTTCAGGTGGGTGTAACGGCAACAGCTGGTTCTCCACACTGATGGATGCTTACAATCACAACGGGAGTCATTCTGCTCTTAGGGCATCACGCACTGCTCAAACAACTGTTTGTCTGCCTCCTATAACGGAAAAGCAGTGAACCAGAAAGAAACGTGCACCTAAATGTTTCCTTTTCTGCACCAATGCACCTTCATGTTTTAGTTTCTACTCCAATGTACCCTCCTGGGAACAGCAGTTTATTAAAGCACTGTGTCCTAAAGACTGGCTCCCTCTAGTGCAAACTGCCAGTAATCCAGCAGTGTAATTTCAAACACCATGCTTCAGCTGGTTTTCTTAAATTAGGCATTCCCAGATACCAGACCTCTTGTCTGATATTTCAGTAGTTAATAATCTTGCACTGAATAAAACATCTGTGATCTGCTTTCGCGGTTAATGCAATAAAAACAGATTATGCTCAATTAAACAATTCTCTCAGTAGGGATTTGATTTCTAGAGTTCACTTCTAACTAAGAAAGTGCATGTTGTTTTAATAGGAATACACCTACACATAACTGCCTACAACTAACAGGCTGCAAATATGATGTTATTAAATGACAGAGTTTGTATTCTCAGTATTTTTTGACCCTGTTCCAGCACTGGCAGCTCTGCATACTGGAGAATGCATATAGAAAATGGCAATTTCTGATAAGCCTCTACGTCAGTACAGTAGTCGACAACTAAAGATTGAGTAGTCTGCTGGAGATTTCAGCATAGCTACTGGATTTTACATGCAACAACGTTTAACAAAGACTTCAATAAGAACCACTTCTCTCCTTGCAGAGAGAGACTGGCTTCATCCAGATTGCTCCTCTAGAACACTCAAGTGGAGTTCAGAACAGGAAACTGATTTTCTCAAGGTATTGACAAAGGCCAAATATCCATCTCTTCCTCTCCCAAAAGGCCTGACTCTCTGCTCCCTTTCCCTGCTTACGTTAGCTGCTACTTTTATGAGGGTTTGGTTCTCCTACCCTCCACATGGAGGGTTCCCAAATTTCATCCACTGAAGTAATTTGGTGAGTTTGTAACAGATAATTCCAACTGTTCTGTCTCCTAGAGCATCATAAACCTACAGAGTTGCACCCAAAGAGGGAATTAGATTGTATGCTGCTGGGGTACAGACTCTTTCTTTACTGTGCATATGGGGAACATAGTGAGATGCAGTCAGACCATATAACTTTAGGCGCCTAACTCTGGACCCCTGATTGCCTTGAAAGTCAAAAGAGTTCCAGAAGACCATATAGTAGTATTGATCAGTCTGAAAGTTTTATTTACTAGGGCTCCTAGCCCATTTTTGTATGGATCACAGGTCTATTCATAACTGATAACTGTCTTGGCCCCCATTTGTGGTCAAAATGCTGACTTTGAAAGGGATTGGTACAAAATTTCTTGCTGCATTCAGCATATGCCAAGAAGCCACCGATAAATCTAGCTATGACAACAGAAAGGTGGCGACATTACTGCCAAAGAGAGGACTTGTTTCTAATAACTACAGCAAATGCCACTTTCCTTCTGAATTTTCACACCATAAAAATGTTTAAGAAAACTAAAGCAGCACCTTAAGAAACAGAATGGAAGCACTTGTGGAATATTTGATTCCAGGTTGCCTAGGTCAGAAGACTCCAGTTTACTATTTGCATTTACACAGAGCATTGAAGTGCCAGAATTACTCAAAGTTTAATTTAAAATAGATTTCTGAGCTACACAAGAAGTCATATCCATCACTGGATCTCTGAATATAACACCATGCACACACAATTTTGCCTTTCTTACTCATTTTTCACAAGCAGCTATATGATGAGAAATCTTAACACGCTAGCCTGAATGCTACTGCAAGCTGCCCTCGGTATCAGAGGTTCAAGTTTCTACTTTATTAGCCAGTTCCAAAAGCATTTTAAAGGAAGCCCCCCCCCCCAACATTTCCCAGTACATAGCCGAAGCTGATATAACTTGCTCTGAAGCTCAGCAATCCTGCTACTGCATTAGCTCGAGTGAACTGACGCGCAAGCATCCTTGCGCCAGGTGCTTGTTAAGTAGCACCACCTCCAGGAGCCTTTTGTAACGACAGGGAAGGGGAAACGCTCTCTCCAGTCCATACTGCTGAAGTAGTTGAGAAACACACGGATAGGGGCAGCACATTTTGTAAAGGCTTAAAATCCTCCACTAAACTTTCACGTTTATGCTTGACAACAAATGCAGACAGCTTCTGCTTTATGATACTTGTCTTACAAATTGCTAACGCATAGTAATAAAAGAATCTATGGCTCCTTACAAGAGAAAGGACACTCCAGTCAATTATCACGGTCACATCTACAAAACTGTAAACATCCAAGGACACAGGCACATATGCGATCCAGCAGAGACAATATGCAAAGGCGTGCAAATGCGTGAACACAGAACATCGCACACACCCCTACTCACAAATACCCAGAACACAGGACTGTACCCATCCCAGTCACCAGGTCAGCGAAAGCGCTGAACTCGGTGGGAAGTCAAAACCGGTGTCTCCAGGTAGTACTGAAAAATAGCATCTTCACAAAGCTTGTAAGTCTGCAGAGGTGTTCTTCCAGTTCTGCTGCTGCCAGCAGTGCCTGGCTCTTTCACACCTAAGAAATGGAATCTCGATAAAAGGCCACAATGCCCGGAGATATTTTAAATGAGCTTAATCATCTTCAGTTACAGCTGGAATTTAACTGAAGACTGAGATGGTAACTTCTCTGAGGTGGTATATAACCGTATATTCTAAAAACATATGGGGTGTAATGAAATATGATTAATTTGCTATAATCCATAATATGAAACCCACTCTATGATTTTAGAATCAGTAATGAAAATAGTTTTGAAAATGAAATCCTAAAATTCCCACTGTGGTGGATGCTGGTCCAGGGACTACTTTTAGTCTGTGGAGCACACACTGGTAATATGGAAAAAATATATGTTTTCAGGGCTTCCTCTTCCCAGACGCTGACTCACATTTCAGACAACTTTACATTAAAAAAATATATATGGTTAAATATTTTCATTATATCTATTTACTGTAGAAGAAATTATCAGGAAGAACACAGGAATCTTACAGGATTTAAAATGGCAGAGACTACAACCTCACAACACACTCCTCAAGAGGCAGCCACTCTTCTCTCACAGAATTTGTTAATTGAAAGCAAAATTGTGCTTATTATGTGAACAATGTCAGGTAAACACTGCATGCAAAGGGTAGAAAAGTAAAAAAGCAAACCTAGGCAACTGCGTTCCCCCTCCCTCTTCAACAGAACAGTAACAGAAATACATCAGCTCTTTCGAGTCAAGATATAATTTTAATTCCATGAGTTTAAATCAACTCTGCTTGAATATGTAATCTGTTAGATGAAAAGTGACAAACTCATCTGTTATTGCTCACAGAATGCTCTCTCTACATTATTGATATAATGCCTAGAGATGAGACATGCAACAATCCTTGCTGGAAGACCACTGTACGCCAGCAAACAAGTGACCCACAGCGCCGCGGTCGTGAGCATCCCAGGCCCACGCTGCCCGCACAGCGCTGCACACGTGCGGGGCCATCGGGCTGGGCTGTGCTGCGCGCATCCCGCGGCCACAGGACAGATGTCGTCAGCTCACTCTGAGAGGAGCAGCCCCCACTCTACCGGTGACTACACCAACATTGGTTCTCTTCGACTGTAGATAAACAGAGTTGCTTCCTTGTAAGAAAACAATACAATAGCTTGATTGACCGAAAGGTGAGAATCTCTGCTCATGAACAAGGTCTGCATGGCGAGCTGCGCGTGGGTCAGAGTCCTGTTTGATGCTACATCACTCCCAGCATCTAGGGGCTGTGAGATTACCTATGCTATTATCTTCTTACGGTGTTAGCTCTAATAAATAACATCTTAGCTGACATCCTACAGAGTGCCTTTCTTACCGGGATCATAATGGACCAACCATCTCCTAGTGCAAAACAACAAGCTGCATTTTCAAAATATAAAGGGGCAAGAATAATAGTCCCTTGCCTCTCCAGTACAACACTACCACTTTCACTAAAATATCCAATAATAAATTCTGATTGGCTGCTTAATTTCTGGACTAGCTACTGCAGATGCAGATGGAGATTTAACTACAGAGTTGGTACTGGCCTGGGGAGGGCCTACAAGACGCAACCATGATCT
This sequence comes from Pterocles gutturalis, assembly GCF_000699245.1. Taxonomy (NCBI): domain Eukaryota; kingdom Metazoa; phylum Chordata; class Aves; order Pterocliformes; family Pteroclidae; genus Pterocles; species Pterocles gutturalis. The sequence continues at coordinate 13,180 of NW_010134269.1, read as the reverse complement.
TTTTAGCTATACCAATTATTCAGCCAAGAAGGCGCCACAGTGGTATTAAAGCCATTGGAAATAGCTTAGAATTTCTTTCTAAAAGCCCCCAAATGTTGGTGCAAACATCATGATGCTCCTCAACTTAAAGAGCGTCTTGAAATTATATTCTACATTGCTTTCCCAGATGTGAATCATACCCTGTTGGACTTTATTTACATATGCTGTATTTTATTTTTCCCTTGGCTTTTAACAGCAGTGCCATGCAAGGAACTCTGCCAAGAGAACCCATAAACATATTGATGCTAGCTTAGACTTCAGAGCTTAATTAATGATTTCTATCTTTTTATTTAATGTTTGAGTATTCAGCAAGCCGATTTATTAAACACTAAAAACAGAAAAAAGGATCCAGAGAGTAACTTTAGAATGCACAGCAGGGCTACCCCAGAAGCCACAAGAGTAATTAACAGGGACACAGACGGTTCACACCCTGGTCCTAAGGCTTAGCAGAGTAGCCTCGTCCCTTTCACAAGTACTCAGGCTCAGAAAGCAAAATATTCTTTCCACCTACTGACCTTGGAGCCTCTCCAAGTAACCTGACTAATTCAGTACCACGCAAGGCATTATTTCTTCCTCTACCTGCCTCTGGGATAATCAGAGCAAACTCTGAGAGACAGAAAATAAAGGCTATGAATTCAAGTATAGATCCCACATAAGCAGTGCTACAGGAGTTTTGAACACAAACTGCATCATTTCACAGGGCTTCTGCTCGTGCTTTCAATTTTGAGTGTCCACAAGTAGAAGGTACTTGTCTGCTTAAATAATTCTCAGCCTGCTGTTCTTTTAGCTGAGGTTCACAGACTCTGCATACTGCTACATCTATGTGGCCTTTGAAAGGTAACTAAGCAAGGTGAAGTTTTGTCAACTAGTTTAAATTTACTGCACAACATGGCACCTCAGACATTTTAAAGGAAAGACAAATTTTCAGAAGCTGAAGGCCATTCAGAGGAAAAGGAAGCATGCAGTAGAGATGTAACTGTGCATCAACCCCCTTCAGTTCATGAAAAGCATTAAGACATCAAAAAGGATCCCTTTGCTCAAAACTATCCCTGTGTTTATCAGCACTTACAGAGGCCAATATTGCCCACAACCTGTGGCACAGGCTACTGTTTAGGATTAATGAATAAATACCACTACTGCAAATTTCCCTGTCTTGGTAGTTATTTGTCATTCTTCTGCGATCCTTCCATATGGTAGTAAGCCTGGGCCATGATGACTCAGTATTTCTGAACGCAAGGCTTGCACAACTCTTTTCCTGCTTCCTTAGAAAACTTGCTTCAAACATCGCTCCCAGCCACAACACCTGAGAGTAACAGGCATCACTTTATCCTTGCTTCTAAGAGATAAAACACAGATACTGCAAGATACAGTGCAGAGCACCATAAGAGAGACCGACAGATGACACAAATCAGTAACGTGAACAAGGAGATAAAGATCTTTAGTGATTTAGCAAACTGCTACCAGTTTTTTGTCTCTTCCTCAGTTAAAAAAAGAAAAAATTTTAAAAAAAAGAAATCAGGTTACCTAGCAAGCACACAGGATTGCTGGATTTTACAGCTGCAAAACATACACCTGCCACCAGAACAAACTGAGAACTGGTGCTTCCTTCCAAGTGCAATAGAAGTGAACCTCTCAGAAAAAAGTATCCTTCAATATAGTAAAGAAGTGAGGAACAAGCATGTGTGTTACTACATGTTTTTCTTTCCAGCTAATCCTCTACATGTAATGATGATGTGCCAAAAGGGATACCCGGGGTAGAGACACGTGAATCCTCAAAGTAATAAACAGACTAGGTGCTTTAAGAATAACTCAACACAGAAAATACAGGAAGGTGAGATTTTGACTGCAGTCCTGTGACTTTACTCATGTAGTGTTTCCTAGTTCTGGTGTCAATATTTATACGAAGCAAGCAAACAAAAAGATTTAAGTAGTAAGATTTTTCTCCTCCCTCAGTAATAGTACAGAACAGTACATCTACTTAAAGGAATGTACTACGTAGGTTGAATGTGCCAAATGTATCACTCATCCCTACAAGATTATAGATCTTTCTCATTAATAGCTATATTGCAAATAAAATATCACAGCACTTTTGCAGACAACCATAAAATAGGCAAATAATACCACTTTATGCTGGACATAATGGGGTCTGCAGCATAGATCACGAACACTGAAATACAAAATGGTTTCAGCCGTGTGCTAAATCATTTGATAAGGAGGGAAAATAGAAAAGGAGTGTTAGATGAGCAAAAGAGGAAGAACTGACAGATTTAAGGATACCTTGGAAACAAACTATTAACCCACTACCTTATGAGTAGAAATGTGAACAAATTCAGAGTTTAATTAAACCTTCCCTACTCTTTCCATTACACAGTTGTAAAATTCTTCCAACCTTACTACGATGCAACTAAATAAAGGCAACATAAAATAAATCCCAATTAAAGATGCCATTCTCAAGTCAATTCACAAATACAAAGACAGACCGCTTAACTAAATTACCAAAACACATAAAAAGAAATGCCATTGTCCAAACACACACATTTGAGTATGACTAACTAGCAGAGAAAAAAGAGATTGTGCTTGCAGTAAAAGGCACACTGATAAGCAGATTTACAGAAATGCTTCCCTGTACTCTGACATTGGTGCAGCAAAAAGACACAGAAAAAGGGTGCAATGTGCTTTAGGTTACACATACATTTCATTCTCCTTCTCTTTGGTGCACACTTCTACAATTCGGTGGCTCATCCTCAGTTGTGGCTTGTCTCTACTGGAGCTCTGCTTTGCTGTCTCTTCCCTTACCTTCAGCAGTAGTAAACCTCTTGCGCTACGCTACAATGGCAAACTCACAGCACGGTATATAGTCAGAGAATCACGTTTGCACTTCATTACTCTGTAGAAGCAAACATGCTCCTCATAGAGTGGCTAGTGAGATCCCTGTACTCGCGTAACTCCTAGGGGATCTCAGGGAAAGCTTAGCCTAGAAAAAGTCACTGGTAGGGAAACAGTCCAAGCACATAGGTGCTACACAGCTACAGCTTTGAAGAACATAAAAGGGCACAAAAAAACGCAGAGCAAGAGGCAGTACTAAAGGTGTAAGGTGCTTCTAGGTGGTGGTTAGTATGTATGAAAATCTAGGTGCAACTGCTTTCTCAGGAAACCCAAAACCAATGTCAAAAGAAGACAAAGTACACTGGGCAAAACCTCTCTTCCATACTTTACCTAAGGATGTATTACTGTGCAATACCACAGCCAGGATATGAGGCTACATGTATTTTTACTTTTATAAAGAAGTTTAGCGTGCCTATAATCATAACAACTTGCATCTAGCTATGTTCTCATTGAGACAAAACAGAAAGTAATACCAAGAACTGGACTGCTGTTTTACAAGCTTCATGAAGTAACATACAGCCTTTGATGCAAGAATTCTTAATATGTGTATTATTAATATTAAAAGAGTAATTACTTTCAGCAGACTGGCAGAGAAAGCATCCACTCAAATGATGAGAACTGTATAGAACGTTACTGAAAGAAAACTAGAGATGAATCTCCATGGTTTCAATACCAAACTACAAATACTAACAAGAATTCAGATCACTGAATAGTGAGGAAAAACAAAGGAAATCTTATTTCTAATAAAATAAAAAGGTCATTTAGGGAAGCAAGTACAAATGCCAAAAAGTGCCAAACCCAGCTGGGGAACTATAACACACCATGCCCCAAGTCCTTTGCAGTAGGGGCAATGTTTGAAACATACATCTCTAGGATGGTCAGATACAGGACATTTACTTTAGATTTCTGGTAACAGTTCTGTCAGACACTGCAAGATCTCCCTCTCCATATTATCTTCAAACATATCTGAGTTAAAGGGCAAACAGAAATTCGAAAGAGATGATTGCTTCTGTTGTGGGGGATACAGTTACCCACTGAGACAGGAACATACATGAATTCCTATCTGCAATCATTTCCACTATTTATGAGGTCACTGGACTTGCTCCTGCTGAGCTCAATTTAGCAAGAGCTTTTGCTAGATCAGTGCAGAGAATATTACAATCACATTGACTTGGTGATGTCCAAACTACCACAGACACATGACTCAAAACTATCAATAGGCTGAAAGCTATGCACGTCAGTAGACAGATTTAAAAAGCTAAGATGTAAATACAGATTAAATAATGGCCTTAAAGGTATCATTAATTATGAGTCAAGAATAAAAGGATGCAGCTCATGCACTAAGGCAGGCATACTGAAGTCAACAAAAACTTCAGAATGTCATGAAAGGCCTCAGTGTAAAATGAGCACACAAAAATAATACACAAAACAGCAACAAAAACCACCACCTCTCATTTCCATAACCAAAAGACAAAACATTTCCCCTGCCACCACCACATCTTCTGAATGCACTGAGCACCATGTCATTGAACGACTTGCACAGGATTCACATTTCAGTCTCGTGTTTCTGTAAGAGGACTGTCTAACAATCACTGAAATCAGGAGAAGGTCAATGGCTACAAATACAGAAGGTATATGTTCTGTAAGATTGTTTTTCTTTACTTTATGCATATCTAAACAAACCTAACAAGACTTACCTAAATTTTTCATCCTCTTCTTTATAATTTATCCTTTTTTTTTTTTTTTTTGGCATCCTATATTCTAAACAAGGATTTGAAGCAGGAAATTTCACATTTTATTTGACATTCACCAGAATTTTCACATATAGACATCTAAGAGAATGGTCTCTTCAATGATGGAAATTAAAACACTGCAAAGGTACTGCTGGAAAATACTATGGCCAACACGTGCTCGCTGACTTACCAGTATGCGGTCTCAAATGTCATGCCAACAGCTGAGCTCCAGGAGACCCTAAAAAAAATTTGACTGAGAGGGGAAAAAGCAGCAAATTAACTTCAGCATAGAAGTGAAGCAGCACACTAAGAAAAAAATAATCTAAACTGGGTCTTCAAAATGCTGTGCTTGAAACCAGCAGTTACAAATGTGTTTGAGTTGACAAGCAGCTCTCCAAAATCAATAGCTCAATGTGCAGCAGAAGCCCAGACTACACCAACAAAATGCAGGCCATCATCAGGAGAGGTGTTAAGACTCAAAGGACAGTGTTCTGCTGCTATTTAAAAACTGGATGACCTGCACTTTGAGCATTTAAGTTTTAGATGCCATATCTCCAGGAGAAGTAGCACAGTTGGCAGACATACAGAAAAGGACAAGTAAACTGATTGTGGAAAGGGAACAGCTGCCTTATGAAGGAACAACAAAAAGGCTAGAACTCCTCAATTTAGAGAAGAGATGAACTGAGAAATTAGAAAATGGTACCATTTCAAAATTGTGAACACAGTGGATTCAGCGAATGTAGAACAGTTGCTCACCAAATCCTGGTGAATTATAAAACATTAACTGAAACTGATACTGTATGTAAATTAATAAATAACGTGTGCTTCTCTCTGGTACAATCACCTTTACAGGGAGTTAAGATTTGCTATTTACTAAATTGAACAAGACAATATAATATTTGTGTCCTGGGTTAAGCTGAGACAGAGTTACCTTTCTTCATAACAGCTACCAAGAGGCTGTGTTTTGGATTTGTGCTCAGAAGAAAGCTGATTAAAAGTGATGTTTACGCGGCTGCCAAGGTCTTTCAGCTTCTCTGGCTGTCTGCAAACAGGAGAAGCTGGGCGGGAGCACAGGCCCAGTGACCAGCCCAGGATCTGATCTCAGGTTCAGGCCTGAGACCCAGAGTGGCCAATAATCTGTCCCATAACAGACACGTCATGCCCAGGATAGAGGTGAGGACCCTCCGGAAGATCGTCCCTTTTGGTTCCGGATCTCTTTTGCTCCGGCTCATCTCGCTCCAGGTGGTTCTTCTCCCAAGGCCTTCTCTTCCCCCGGGTCAACTCTTTGGGACGCTCGGGCTGTTCTCTCCATTCCGTGAGCGTGGTTTTGGGACTCTCCCTGCTCTGGGATCGTTAGCTGGGAACAGGCTGAGCCTTGGTCATTGGGTGGGGGGACAGTATCACTGTGTATCACTCATTCGTACTATAACTTTCAATATTATTGTAGTTCAGTTATTAAATTGTTCTTATCTCAACCCACGAGTCCTTTTTTTCCCCCCTTTGCCCCTTTAATTCTCTTCCCCATCCTCAGGAGGGGGGAGGGTGAGCAAACAGGCTGTGGCCCCCAGCCAAGGGTAAACCCACCACAATTTGAGTTTAAAGATCTGTAATATATGTTGTACATTCCTCTCTTTTCATGTTTGGGAAACTTCCTTAGCTCTTCATGTCCCAGGCTTCCATAGAAACCTTTCTATCAAAGCAGTGATAGCAACAGAAATAGAATAAAAATGTTTCATCAGGAGATGTTTGTTTATTCTTTTAAGTGTAATCTTTGGTTTCATTACACTTCAGTATTTTTATCGGTGATTGCACAGAAAAGAAGCAATGTGCATTTTAAAAGAACCGTGAAGAGTGCTACAGAGAAAGTTGAGCATAATGTGCCTTTTCTTCCTGGAAAGCCAGCCTAGAGGAAAAAACTCATTCCAGTAATTTAGTTTAGTCCTACGTATAAAATAGCTGAAGTCAAGGTGCCTGCGCTGTTGTTATTTTTTCAGATGTTTTTGACACCAATGTGCTGAGCTATATGGCATTCACAGTTTCAACAGCAGCGAGTTCCCACTTGGTATAGTCGTAATACTCCTTAATATTTTCATTTTGATGTAATTTGTGGCTCCAGCTTTTTAAATATCCGCTCTGTAATAATGTTTAATTTCAGGGGTCACTCCGCCGAGGAGTATATTAAAGCTTCTAAAACTCATTTCCAAAGCTCAAATATCAAGCTGTGATCAGGTTAGGAGGGCAGCATCTGTGAATATTTCATCTTTTATCACGCTGATAATAAGGAGATGACAGAGGCACATTATTACAATGAGAGAATTGCTCATTTCAGCCCTGGCTGCTAGAAGCTAGGGTCTGCAGTGTGCGTTACTCAATAAAATCAATTCCTATATGAAAAGCAAGTTTACTGAGCCACCACTGTGTCTTATTTGATTGTAATGAATAATATATGAACTCCAGAGCTTCTGCATCCGGTAGGGAGAGGAAAAGGAAAAGGTTTAAGTTTGGAGGGGCACTTGAGTATAAACAATAATTTATCAAAACTGTATTTTATTGTTTAGAAGTAATGTTATCAGACTGCTGTTTGTTAGACTTAAAATTTTGGTAACAAATCTTAAAGGTCCACTAACACAAAGACAAGATGTTAACCTATATTGGCAGAACAAGCTCCATCTTCCATTCATCTATGTAAGCTCAACAAATAATGACCAACTAGCGCGACAGTTTAAGGATTACAACAGTTTCTGCTGCAGTCTCTTGTATCTTAACTTTTGTTTGGCCACATTTCACACTAATCTCTACCTAAAGAAGAAACATTGGAGAAAAATCTTCTCTATCGCCTTTTGTAAAAGAGGGAAAACACTCCTCTGTTAAAATGTAGTAGCATTATATGTATTTTGAGAGAGACACAAGAAAAAAGGCTGAAATTCCCTTATCTCTTGGGCTATATACATTATTACAAAGGTTATTTTATAGTAATTAGCTCCTAACAATGAGTAACTTTCCAGCACCAGGGAGGGTCACTTTTACTGAAAAATATGTCACAATAGTGATGTTTTCTTCCTACTCTCAAAACTTCTCTCACAGTACAGGTCCTCTGAACAAGACATGAAAATAATTCCTTATCATTTTACTCCTGCTCTTTAAATCTCCCCTAATGCAATGTAATCACAGTGGCCCCCATTTATGAGCAAAATTAAAAAATGTAAGAAAATAATAAAAAGGTAGCTTCACATTGATTCAACTTCAATAACCTGGCCTACAAAACAGCTTAATTAGCCATTTGAAATTATCTTCTTACTTTTACCTTTCGTTACAGCACAGATTTAGATTCACTATTAATGGACAAAGCAGCACTTACTAGTGAGTATATAATCTTAAATACTTGATTAAAAAGTGCTATTTCCATTTACAGAAGGTATTACTGTAGGCTGTAGCTTTTAAAGGGCTATTAATGGCTTACTCTTTTCATTCATCATCAAAATTAAAGTATTACTAGTAGATGTGTTTTATGAACTTCAGTCAAGAAATACGCTTATTCAGCTGTAACAGACCACTTGCAAGTGATATTTGCTCCTTAAAATAAATTTTTGCTATTCAATGGTTGCTAACAGTCTTATTAATGGAATAATAACTATGTGAATGTTATTAGCAGACCTTGGATGATGGGATGTCCATTACACACACGACAAAGCAGTAGCTGCAGTTGTGCAAAAAGTTCACTCAACTTACTACGGGACGTTATAGACTGTGAATGTGAATTCTTAAATAAAACCAAAAGTCCCATAAACACTTATGTGCGGGTACTCTGTTTCATCTAGAATGCAACAAACAGAACCCAGTTTACAGGAGGTAAGGTGTAGTAGAGCTTCCAAGTGTTAGGAAAGTCTGGTTCCTTAACTATCAATTAGTCTGCGCGGTATGAAGTTATATTAACTTTCCTAAGATACATCTATAGTTCACACTGTAGAGTGAATAGCCACACTTGAGTGAGCAAACTAAAGGACCTCAGTTCATAGCAAAGAGAAGGACAGCCCAGGCCTGGAAACAACAACTTCACATCTTGGAATCTTAAAGCTGTCCATGAAGGAGAAGAGATCCTTGGACAACCAAGATAATGGAAGCATCCTAGCCCTTCCAACATCTTTTAAACCCTCCTATTGTCTGCTGTCATAGATAAGTAACTACAGCAAGATCAGCTCCAGGCACATCTCGAACATCATCTCCAGAGAAGCACAGAGAAGGTGTAATTTTAGGTATCTGACACAAGAGGTGCAGGGACAAGAGTGACTCCTGGCAGAGAACACTGAAAATTAGCCAACAGCATTAAGGGGAAGAGCAACTGGGAAATCTTGTTTGGAGCTCTAGCAAATTTGTTGTAATTTTGAATTCTTACACATTTGCTAAGGTTTGGGCCAAAGCCCACACTCCTTACAGAACAACAGTTTTCTCTCTACTTCATAGATTAGAGTGACAGAGATACGGTCACTCTCAAACACAAACCTTCCAGGCAAGAAGAATTCATTGAGCACACATTACAGACACGTAGTTTTTAAAGGGGTGTGGAGAGACAAAGGAAGAAAATAAAAACCCACAAAGCATTACAATTATCATATTTTCACTTGGATGCATAATTTCAATTTCCCCCAGTACATGCAAACTCCTGCAGAATAGCTAAGGGGTTATTACTCATTACAATTTTCTATGGCACTGTGATAAATGACATCCCCAGGGTTAGAGCTGCTCAGTGAATGCTTATTACAATCATTTAAGTAGCAGTTGGTTTACCTTAAATAGGTTGTTTCACATAGCTATATGCCACAGCTATGCAGGCCTGCCACTGCTATTGTTTTCAGTGCTGGAGTAACTAGAGTTTAATTGAATTATAACTGTTTGTGTACATATTACACTGTATTCTGTTTATTGTACCTTGCAAAATAAGACAGTACTAATTCCACATGCTGCAGAGCTAGAATCTTTTTATTCTGTTCAGAGATTTGACTTTTTTTAGCTTCAAGTTTAACATGAGTTGTTGATGAAAAAACCCATCCCCCTCTAGAGACCATCCTACAGAAGACAGTCTGCAGGCTGTACTAGTCAGCTTCCCCTGTATCAAAAGTAGGGTTCTTCCCTACGTATTGCAAGACACCTTTCATTCAGTACCCGACCTATGCACAGACGCACAATAGTGTCCAGATAACAGAAGACATCTGACAGGTGTAGACTTAACTCCTCTTAAGGGCTTTGGCCTTGTCTTTCCTACTGCCAGAAAAACACACAGATTAAGAGCACATATAAGGACATTTTGCTTCAGTTCATATCAATATGACAGATATTGAAGCCTATCAGGAGTCTGAATACAACCAACGTAGTTCACTGTTTAAAAACCACAAGTTTAACTCAGAGAAGATAATCTATTGAGCAAATGAAACCTCAGTGAAAAGTGAATGGAAGGTAAGAATAAAGAAATGTTCAAAAGAAAATGAATTCGCCAAAAAAGAAGTAATGTAGTTAGTGGTGTCTAGCTATTTTCACTATGTCCCTAAAATTATTTAAAATTTAAAAAAAAAATAAATCTTAAAGCTGAAACACTTCATCAGTGGTTACAGATTTAACATCAGGGTAATTACCAATGCTGTTTTTCCACCACAAGTAGCAGACCTTGTCTCAAATGTAACAATTATTTTGTTGTTGTTCCTTTCCTAGTGCTATCATCATTATTCAGGAAATAAACAGAAGCATTTGCACTACATATGACCTATATAGTTCTGACAATGAAAGAGCTTTCATTAATGCACTTCTCACAATACTGAGAACAAATCTCACACAGCTGAATTTTATAATATTATTTACAATTATTATTGTAATAATATATTACAATAATATTTTTAATTACATTACAGGAGGTTTAGAATGTCATTATGCTTTACTAGTAACCCAACAATATTTTACATGTTATTTTGATTAAAAGCGAAAAGCCAGAAAGTGAAAACCCAGGGCAAATAACATGTTAAATATAGTCTGTACTGCTTTAGCATGGAATTCTATCTGAAGTTAAAGATCCTACTCCCACATAAAATTCAGATGAGACAAACAGGTGGGGAAATAGCTTTATACATCACTGTTTTATCTGATGTGAGAGAAAGCTGCCTTTTTTCAGATTTTGGCATTCAAATGCAAGTGCCCTTAAAGCTCAGCTCCAGGACTAATAAAACTCCTTCACAGTACCAGAAGCCTCAAGCTACTGAATGCTGGGGAAAAAAATCACATATAATCACACTGGACATCATAATGAAGCTGGTACACAAAACATTTCATCTGATTATGTAGAATAAAAACTCTAAAGATAAGCAAAAGTAGCATGCAACAGAAAAGGTGAAGCAAAGCTCTACTTTTTTTAAAAAAGACATCTGAGGTCCTATTGAAAGTATAGCTTTGTAGAAGCCACCTACTCTCATGACAGTACAAAATCAACATAAATGAAGATGCTAAAATTGTATCACCCACGTATGTGCACTGTAACAGTAAAAACGTTGATAAATAAGCAATTTAAAATAGAAAAGTAAATTTACTTGACGATAACATGGCATAACGATGATAACAATGGCATTCATCTGCCATTGACATAACTGTACCAGCATCAATTCATAGACCCAGTCACGGCAGGAGTTTAGACTAACTTTGTCCAGGGATTTAAACAAGTATTTTAAATGGAAAAGAGTAATGAATTAAACTCCAGCTTTCTGAAGTAAATGAGTAAGCTAACAGCCAAAAAATATTCTGATGAGAATACCTAAAGCAATTAAACTTTAACTACTTTTTAAAACAAATTCTTTTAGATGCTAATGGCCATTGTTTTCTCACTTAGTAAGTAAAATTTTGTGTCACAAAAGGTTAGATGATTGCAAAGATTTAACTGAATGTATAAAAGAAAGGGAAATGTTTCTTTAAAAAGCTAAGATGGACCTCTTACCACATTCCTACAGCAAAATGTCCTGTAACAATAGAGCTGTGATTTGCTGAAATTAAAATGCTATTATGGTAGAATTAGGGCTTCAATATTTTTAGCAGCTTAAATAGGCCTTCCATTTTTAAAGGACATCTGATAATAGATAATTACATTTCATCTTAAAGAAACTGAGTTGTTTTCTTCAGGAAAAAATACTTTTCTTTTTTCCATAGAGGTTAAAGTATAGCCGTCATTAGTAGCAGCAATAAGCTTTAGGTGCCTACTTCAGCTTGGGGGATATATATTAGCATATAAATAGCAGTTGGTGGCTGCTTGATTCTACCCATTTGATGTTTCAAAGCAGCATCAGAATGCACTTAGCAAGAAACTGGG
>NW_010134269.1:0-1155 GCF_000699245.1 Pterocles gutturalis | reverse complement strand
CTGTAATATGGTTGTTTTATGGGGGGGCATCTTTTGCCATAAATAATTCCCTGTTCCTATGTTACTGCGTTTTCTTTATGTTTACTGTATCATTTCAATAGCCTAATTAACGAGTTCTACAGAACAATCTGACACTGTTAGAGGAAGGTGCACTGGCTGAAGCAGCAGCTCTTTTCTGAGAACACGGGCATAAGCCAAAGCAGTGCATTTTCTGTAAGATAAATACAGTTGTTTATTTATTTTACATTTACATGAAATGTGTCTAAAATAATTTCTACCCTTTTTATCGATTGAAAACAACAGCAAAGCAAGGGGTCGTTATCACCCTGCCAACACTACTTTCATGCAACACATTTCCTCACAGGAGGCAGACGGGGAAGGAAAGCCACGAGCATCCCGTCCTCTGCTTCAGACTGACCTTCAAGATTTACTGCTTCAAAATGTTAATCAACAGGAATGACATTTCTTGTGTCACTAAGCGGATTGTAACAGCAGAGGGAGAAACATTCTTTCTAACGGCTTTCCTCACAGCCAGCGAGGGGCGACTGAAGTCAGAGCAGAGGTGAGGAGCTGCTCCTCCAGGGAGCCACGGGCGCCACACGCTCCAGCCAGCGCATTCTGAACAGGGAGCGGGCGAGGGCCTGCGGCGAGGCGAAACAAGCTCGCCCAGCTGCACGGGAAGGCCCTTTATGGAACCACAGCGTGCAACTGGACCAAAGGCATCGCTCAACCTCCCGCTGATCTTGGCTCTCAACCCACGAGAGCGCTAGGCACGACGACAGGGCCAGTCTGAAACCAGAGGCACAGCTGCACCCAACGCAGAACTGCCAGACGGTTCCTTCACCATCACCCCAAGCACGGAACAGGAAAGTGTATCTGTGCTTGAGGATGCAACAGACCCATTCAGGCAGTTTCAGGGGGATTAAAGCATTCTCCCTGAAACATCATTAGGGTACATCAGCTTTAGCAGGCAACACCCATAGTCACCATTCAAAAGTAACTGACTTCTGACACTACACAGGCTAAGCTCTGAACCTTTCAGGCTCCGTAGGTAACCATACATGATTTGCAAACATAACGCAGGACAGAGAAGAGCCACACCCCTCCGGAGAGGCAGCTGCTGGTGGCAGCACAGAATCACAGAATCACAGAATG
>NW_010134268.1:326-9615 GCF_000699245.1 Pterocles gutturalis | reverse complement strand
CTTTCCTCCGCCGCCTGGCCTCCTCTCTGAATAACTGATACTTTTCCGTACTGAGGAGGACGGATGGAGGTGGGGGGCGGCAGATCCTAGCAGCCTAGGAGGGCGGTGGGGCAGCTGACAGGGACGCGGGGCCCGCGGTGGCAGCCCGGGCGCCTTACCCTCTGCCTCACCGCCGGGCTGTTGCCTTCCACCCCAGCGACACCGTCAGCAGCGGCCTTGGGACCGGAACCGGGCTGGTTGGCGTTAGGCACCGTTAAAAAAAAAAAAAAAAATAAAAAAAAAGCGCAGGCATTCCCCGCAGATTTACAAGCCTAAAAGTACTTTTAGGTATGAACGTGAGGGTGACGTTGTGTCTCAGTCTGGAGACTAATGAAGCTCCAGCTTCGTGCAGCACAACATAGTGCTGTGGAGGCAGCAGGAGCATGAGCTTTTGAGCATAAACAAGGCCTTTGAGTGGTTGTCTCAGAAAGTCCAGCGCCACTGTTAATTGAAAGGAACAAAAGCATACAGTATGAGACCCTGAAGCAACTTCCAGCAAAGTCTGGTATTTTGTTGTTTTTAAAAAACACCATGAGGGCCAGCAGTCTGATTTAAACATGTAAATTCCTTCAGGAAACAAAAGAGAAGCTCTTAAAAGTACTGTTTCCATCCTACTAATTCTTCATAGGAGTTCTACAGGAAAACCACAAAAGTTTGGAAGAGAAACATTATGTACAGTTCAACTTTTAAGAGTATCTTAGCTAGATTTTTTTGAAAGTACAACAATTCTAGGTCTTCTCTTAGCTGGTAACACTAGTACAAGTGCCTGAAAACTGGTAGTTTTGAGTATTTGGATGCAGCAATTGTAACAGAACATGTGAACTGTAAACCTGCAAAATCCCTCATAGGCAGTAGAACTAGCTGTTTACAGTTAGCAACCTAATTAATCCATCTGATTTGCAGAATTCAAGAAATACTGTTTTCTATATGTCAACTAAAGCTTACAAAAACTACAGTCCTGCTTTTGTTCTGAGACTGTCTAAAATTAGGTATTTAGTTATTCCAAGGAACTACTTTTACAGTCCTTTGGTAGCACTTCCAGAGTCTGTTAGTAAGCTCTCTCTTTTGTGCTTGTTAGTTTGTTTTTCTGATGTAAGGCAACTTAATTGAAATTTGGAGAAAAAAAGTACCTGGACTTTTAGGTAGGAACACTTTTTAATGGGGAAAAATTAAATTTATGAACTTTCTACTGGATGCAGCATTATATTCCCAGCAGCAAAGGGTGGGTGAATGTGTAAATGGCAATATTTCTTTCTCTGCTCTTTGCATATGCTATTAATTTCTCTACTCCTAGGCTTTGCTTGTTACTAATATCAGTCATCTGATACTGATACCTCATGAAAAGTATGAACAATATTTCATCATAGATTATATGTGTAAAATTTCTAAGTGCCTCTTTCTTTCCTTATGGAGTATGGAAAGTGTGTGGTGAGTTGGAACAATACTCCATCACAAGTTACAGGCCTCTCTGGCTTGCCTCCTCCCTGTTTCAAAACAAGCTTTGTCATACGTTTGTCTCACCCTGGGGAACAGTGACATTCCAAGTATTATTCCCTCTTAAAAGACATTGAATACACTTATGAATGCAAAATGTCACAAGTTTGGTTTTAAATGTCTTATAAAACCTCAAGATTATTGCATTTTTTAGGTAATGAATAAATATATAATGGTTAGAAGCTATACGTTGAAAACTTGCTGAAAACACTTAAGTTATATTTATTTTATACTTAAGAGTTATACTTGTTAAGTATCTGAAAAAGTACAAAGACAGTTTTCTTCATTGTGCAGATACCCACCTTTATTTTTTCTACTGTGCTGCGTCCAGGAAAGATTACAGATTCTATCATACACTGCTGAAGGCTAGGAGGAATTAATGCAGGTTTGGTTGCTTCATTGCTTCAGAGCTTTGCTCTGTAGAGGGTTAAAATACACTGTTAACCTCAGGTGAGGCCTCATAACCACCAAATGTATGAAAACAAAAGTCAACCGAAGTTGCAACTTTGCGAGAGAGTTTGCATGAAGATTTATTTTAAATAAATATAAAAGTAGGTTCTATATACAATGTACATGAGATAGTAATTTATGGACCTATTGAAAGTTTTTAATGGTGTTTCCTTGGGCGTATTTGTGACTTTTTTTTTCCTTTTTCCTTGCAAAGGAGAGTTCTGAAGAACTCAGATTCAGAATAGATATCTATAAAATAGACTGCAGAATACACTGTGTTTATCCTTAGAGACTAATAGATCTTTTTCTGGCATGGCTGAATGATGTACATTCGATAGCCATGGATTTTAGGATGGGCTTTTGCAAAGTCTAGGTTACAGAACACTAGAGCGTCCACTGGCTGGAGTTGTATCATTCCTTTTCAGTGCATGTTTTTCCTGTTGCTACTGCATGCGGAGGATTGGTAGTGAGCTTTGCTAGCCTTTAATTGGAAGGTCTAGGTGAACAGCAGTAGTTTTCCTCAAACTGTACTTCTGGAGAACTCTTCTAAGTAGGAAATGAACGAGTAAAACTGTAAATTAATGTTTCTAGTAGCACATAAAATTACTATACAATACCATCTGTTTGCATTTCTGCTCTTTTTTAATTTCTCAAACATCTTATGAGAGCCTTATGTTAAACTGTAATCCCTTCATGCTACAGAATAGTTACAAAAATATGTAAAAAGTAAAAGTGAAGTGTAGTAATTCAACTTCCTTAACAGTAACACAGTAGTAAAAGATGAGGCTGAAACCAAATCTTTCTGCCTTTAATAGACTCAGATACAAGCTGATATCACCTGACCAAAGGCATGCAGAGCTAGTCTGTGTATATGTGTGGTTTCTGTTGTTTGAAATGAACAAAGTTTTATAGTACAAGCCTTAATTGCAAAGCATTAGGTTGGTTGCTTATGCAGCCCTAATCTTCCAACTGCCAAAAATCCAAAAAGCACTATCTAGTTAGAGTAGAGGGAAGATTTCTCTGGTAATTGTTTTATTTTTTACATGGAGAGTTATTATTACAAAACTCAGAGAGTGAGAAGACTTTTGGATAAGTTTCTTTTGACCATATTCAAAAAAGCATTTAGGCACCTGAAATGTGATTTAGGTAGAATTTAAATTCTACCTTCAAGAGCACAAGCCACCAAACCCTGGAGATGTGGTCACCCAAGACTGCCAGTGGATGTACTTGGTTCCATAAGTATGTGCAGTGGCACCCAATGTCTTTGTTGCATCAAAAGAATTGCTACTTCACTTACGCCTGTTTTATTGGGGTCTGGACAGGACAGTGGGTAGTATGTAATCTGAAATCCATGGAGGAGTGGATAAGAGAGGCATAGTTAAGGGTATATCCAGTACACAAAAGGTCTGAAATCAACACAAAGTACAGAAGTTGTGTTGGGGACAGAAGCAGAGGGAAACATGGTAGTAGTGATTACCAGGCCTACAGTATCATAATGATTAGAGAACTTGGGACCTAGAAAACCCGTGTTCTGTGCCCTCCTAAGCTCAAAGCAACCTCTTCTCTCAAGGCAGACTATGACCAATGAGTTCTGTTTTATTTGAGATCAGGATTATCTCCTGTGCCAGCTTTGTGCAGCTTTGCAAAGGCACACTGAAGTAGCGTGAAAGAGTATTGCTGGACAACTCAGCAGCTAGAGAACATAGCTAGAACAGCTGGAAGGTTTTAGTTTCTGGTCCTTCTTCCCAACAGTGTTCAGACATTTTAACCAGTAGGTTTTCAATGCACAGTATTGGCTCCTGTTCCAGGACAATAAATGCTCCCTATAAAAACTGAATGTCTGCACTGTTGGCATTCAGTCAGAGTCTCCTTGTATTTCTCTCTCTGATTCCATGATTATTATGTTCTGAAATCAGATTTGGGTATAGTTATGTGTATGTTTTATTTATATATGTGTTTGTGTCTGTAAAACTATACCTTATCCTTGCCCATGGCAGGGGGATTGGAACTAGATGATCTTAAAGGTTCCTTCCAACCTGAACCAGTCTATGATTCTATGAAATATATATTGTCATTACAAAACATCATATTTATTGGTAAGTAAAGGGCAAGGGTTTGCTGGTATATGTTTTTTTAATGTTAAAATAGAATCCTGCTTTGGTCATTTTTTTGCTGCATATAACTTAAAGTCCCTGGTTTTCCAAATGGTTAGGGAACTTGGATACTGCACCTTCCAGTTATTTACTGTCTTGTATTTCCTTCCATCTCTCTGAGATATGCATACATTGCTTCTCATTTCAGGTATGAGATGTGGATTCTACTATTATGTATGCAGTATTTGACACAATAAGATTCTAGTGTGCAATATGAGGGTTTTTGCATACGTACCGTTGTAAATAATACATAACTAATCACCTTGGGCACACTTAATTTAACTTGATGCCTAGCAAGAGTTTGGTGTCTGATTGCATTAAGATGATTAGGTTTTTTAACCACCATTGTGGCGAAGTTCAAAAATGTCAGATTGCAAAGGGTTGACTCCAGTTAGTGGAAATCAATAAAATTTCTTGCCTCTAGTTTTATGTAATATTAATTTCTTTATCTAGAAATTTGGAATTATAAGGAGAATCTTTTTCCTATGCCATTTTCCTAGACCAAAAAGTGTTAATTCAAAAGTTGTAACTTTAAAGGATGAGTGAATGGTTGAGAATGGTAAAAACCATTTATTTTTATGTACAGTTCCATAAAATGTATTTTCCTGTGTATAAACATCTTCCAAAATGGCTCTGTGTTTTGAGAATACAGTTGTTACTTCGACATTGTCATATTTTCAGATCTGTTATTCATCATTGAGGCACTGCTGAATCTGCAATGGCTTTATTAGTTTTTCATGTAAGCCTAGAGGTTTGTGTACTGAATCCTGAAAATCTATGAAAACGACTTGTCGAAGTGTTGTTTCTCGTGGGCTATCTTCACAGCATAGGATGTAAGACTTAGTTTGTGAAAAAAATTTTTACAAACAGTACATCTCATCTCCTGTTGTAATGAACACAAACATTACCTTTAAGTCTGGTACTGCAAGGTCTTCTCTGAACTCAGAAAACTCAGATTTTATGTGAACATACTGAAATGTATTTGAAAGGCAGACAAAGCATACAGTTATCTTTTTATCAAGTACTGTTTTCATACTGACAATAGTGTGAAATTCAATAGTGTGAACTTAAAGATTATCCAGTTCCAACCCTCCTGCCACGGGCAGAGACACCCTCCACTAGCCCACGTTGCTCAAATCCTCATCCAGCCTGGCCTTGAACACCTCCAGGGATGGGGCATCCACACCTTCTCTGGGCAACGTGTTCCAGTGCCTCAACATCCTCACAGTAAAAAATTTCTTATGTAACTTCACTTTTCTTGAAATTGCAGCAGATAGATGCTGAGCCACTGTTAGAAATATCTCTCTTTATACAGGGTTACTGTTTTGAAGCATGCCTGCACTTCTGTCTCAGAAGTGGGAATGAGGTAGGGTGAGGTTGGGAGCAGATAATGAGTAGGCTAGTTGTGGCTTACATGTCTGAGGAGATGGAGAAAGGTAGTGGAGAATGAAGGACTCTGGTCCTAGCATGTGAGAGTAAGTGGTGTGCAACAGAAGAGTGTGGGAGCATGGCATCTCAGTTTGAGGGTGGAGGAAAGAAGAGAATAGGATTGTCTAGAGGGCATGAGGTATCGGGAGGGCATTTAAGTAAGGGGAGAGGAGTGGTTTGTTTTGTTCTGTTTGTATTTTGGCAGAAAGATTTTGTATTTTTTTTCTCCCTAATAAATGGATAATGAGTTTTGGAAAAGAAAATCAGTGTATGGCAAATTATTTTAGACTCAGTTCCTGTGGAAGCAAGATACATATTTACTGCGTGTGTGTTCAGTGACCAATTACCCCTACAACTCCATAATAACTTTTTTGAATTCAGTGGCCAACTTCAAACATGCCTTACAAAGACTGATAAATTCCTACAAACTTTGAGAAGATAGATAGCAGAGTAGAAAGCAGTAGAAAGCTTCTGTAAATGTCCCCTGGAAGGCCTACAGACAAAGAAAAAGCTACATTAAATTGCACATTATTAACCACTGGAGAATGGGGAGCGGGGAGAGAAAAAGTAAACAATAAGCCAGCCAGCTCTTATAAATGCCTGCCATAAGAGAAGGCTTCAGTTGGAGTTTACATTCTTAGGCACCAAAGTCAATCAGCCGTGAAAAATAAATCTTTAAGAGACCAAGCTTCATTAGTTCCAGTACTCGCTGTGTGATGTGAATTAATTGCAGCCCCACCTAAAGCAATGCTGTGCAGCCCGTAGTCTGTGGGTAATTGATGGTCAATAAAATATCAAAAGGGAGCTCAAAAACCAGGTCAAAACTAGAAATTCCTGCACAGCCATATTCTCCCATACGTACAAGTGAAATGTAAGAGGAGAATAAAAATTAGGCTAAATTTTAAATCTTTGTTTTTATTTGTCTCTAAAAGAAGGCCATTGTGACTACTTCAGCACAGTAAGCACAAGATGGTTTCCAAGTTTGTTTTTCTTGCAGAGTTTAAGTGTTCCTTCAATTAAAAGGGAGAAACTGAGAAATGTAGTGGTCTAGAGACCACATCAGAGAATCAAGGTTCTGGTTGTTGTAAGAGAAGATGTCTTTTTTTCCTTATTGCCTCTTTAGGTAGCAGAACTAAAAATGCTCAAGTGGATGTAGTTTGTATTCGTCTAGCCTAAGTGAACCAGAGTCAGCCACCAGTTTGAGCTGGAAGTTACTCTTGTCTTTTCTTGATCCTTCTTGAGCAGTAATCAGAAAAACTGAGAATTCCAAGTCTTCACCTTGGTGTTTTTTGAGACTTAACCATTTATTTTTTTTTCTTAACATTACAGTGGTTGTTATAATGTTAATGGTTTTTAATAGCTGAGAGCTTTCTCTTTTAATATAGAACATGTGCATATTGCATTTCTGTGCCATGACTTTCTTTTATTTTAAGGAAAAACATAGGTCTTGAACCTCAGCTTTCTCCTGACCTGCCTTTGGCCTTTCTTGGATTCTTACCTGCAGGCCATTTTTAGTCAAGCCCTAGTACTCCTTTTGTCTCTGAAAATCCTCTTCTTCTCCTGAACTGGAGATAACAATTAGACCACAGTGCTGCATGTATATCAGTAGATAAAACAGACTTACAGAGCCATGCATGTGTTTTAACAACTTGTGAAAGTCTTTTTTTGTGAGGTATTTACAGTATAGTACTGTTTTGTTTCTTCATATATAATTCCAATGTTTAATGTAAGTTAAATTCATTTCAATTTTATGGCAATACACATCCTTGGTAGAACATAGCAGCCTTGGCGAACGGTTCTTTCCATGGCTATTGAAACTGTTAGTAGGAATACACTAGAGAATGCTCAACTTTGCGACTTTTGACTTTCTTGTTCTCTGTTTTAGTGCTACGATACATTGTCCCCAGATTGTTATTAAAGTTTCACTAGCAATTTGTGCATGTTGTGTGTTTTAAAATGAGTATTTAAAATATTTTAGGCACAAAAGGGAGTAATAATATTTTAAAATTGTTATTTTTAAAATTTTTATTTTTCTTGTGACATACAGGAGTGTTTTAACCAATTAAATATTAATATAGAACAGCACTTGCATGTTCACTGTAGAAATCAGTGTACTGTTGCTCTTTAAAAGCATTTAAAAATGTATTAGTTTTTCTTCCGCATTCTGCACATTCAGTTTAACATGTAAAATTTTTAGCACAAATCTGATGGAATAAAAAAAGGCACGTTTGAAGTAGAGCTGCTCTCCTACTTTCTTTTTTCTTCTGCATTCACCTAGATGACATGGGTTGCTTTGAGTTTGTGACATGGTCACTAAAATATTGGCAATGCCACAAGTAATTCAGTGAAGTCTCAGTTAGTATTTCCTGCTGCAGCCTCAGCTGTTTGCGGTATAGTGGAGCTTCTGCCCTGAGTAAAAGCCCATGACTTTTAGTTCAGAAAATACAGGGTTTTCCAAAGCTCTTTCTCTATCTGATGTAAGACTTTGAAGAAAAGGCTTAGTTCAGAATTTTCAAGTGCATAGATTGCTACATGCAAAGGTATGTGGAAGATTATGTGGGAGATAAGCTCAAATAGATTTGGTTTGTTGTGTTTTTAAAGGCTGAGTCCTATCTTGAACATCTCTGTCTGTGAACTGTAGGCATCACCTTTGGCTCTCTACCAAACACTGAGTGAATTACAGAACTGACATGAGATACTGTGCATGAAAAGGCTACTTTATGAATACAGCCTCAGGGATGGTTCCTATTTTCAGAAAATAGTACTACCCGTCATCTTTTTTACCTCCTGGGTGGTACATAGGAGAAAAATGAAAGCAGGACTGAAAGGAGGAAGGTGGTGGAAGATGGATTGTTTGGAATAATAGAAGTCAGCAAGATTAATGTCTGTATACATCATCATAATCATCATTATTGTTAGTATTATTATTCTTTCAATTCATAGAATCATAGAATGGTTTGGGTTGGAAGGGACCTTAAAGATCCACACGCAGGGACCCCTCCCCCTAGCCCAGGTTGCTCAAAGCCCCATCCAGCCTGGTCTTGAACACCTCCAGGGATGGGGCATCCACAGCTTCTCTGGGCAACCTGTTCCAGTGTCTCACCACCCTCACAGGAAAAAAATTTCTTCCTAGTATCTAAATCCACCCTCTTTCAGCTTAAAGCCATTACCCCTAGTCCTATCACTACACTCCCTGATAAAGAGTGTCTCCCCGTCTCTCCTCCAGGCCCCCTTGAAGCACTGGAAGGCTGCTACAAGGTCTCCCCGGAGCCTTCTCTGCTTTAGGCTGAAAAACATCAACTCTTTCAGCCTGTCCTTGTACAGGAGGTGCTCCAGCCCTCTGATCATCTTTGTGGCCCTCCTCTGGATTCGCTCCAACAGGACCAGGGCCATGCCCTACTTACATTGGGGGACCCACAGCTGGACACAGTACTCCAGGTGGGGTCTCATGAGAGCGAAGTAGAGGGGAAGAATCACCCCCTTCGACCTGCTGGCCACGCTCCTCTTGATACAGCTCAGGATACGGCTCACTGTCTGGGCTGCAAGCGCACATTGGTGGGTCATGTTGAGATTCTGATCAACCAACACCCCCAAGTCCCTCTCCTCAGGGCTGCTCTCATTCCATTCTTCTCCCAGCCTGTATTGATACTGGTTATTTCCCTGACCCAGGTGCAGGACCTTGCACTTGGCCTTGTTGAACTTCATCAGGTTTGCACAGGCCCCAC
>NW_010134268.1:0-217 GCF_000699245.1 Pterocles gutturalis | reverse complement strand
TCAATCCCACTGTCCATGTCTCCAACAAAGATGTTAAAACACCACTGGTCCCAGTACCGACCCCTGCGGAACACCACTTGTCACCGATCTTCACTTGGACATCAAGCTGTTATTAATACTAATACTAGTAGTGTTACTATGGCTATTATTCATCCTAACAATTCTAACTATTTCTAAGGGAGAAAAAATGTATGTATATAATATATAAATATATATA
>NW_010134267.1:261-480 GCF_000699245.1 Pterocles gutturalis | reverse complement strand
AGTTGTACGATAGCCGGGGCTGTACAGAGAAACCACCGGGTGTAAATATTTCTGCAGTGTGCTCTAGAGGGGTAGGGGTCGGCTGCTAAAGGTGAGGGGGTTTGCTCACTATTATTTTGCTCGGCGTGCCCACCAGCAAGCGGTGTGGGTAGCAGTGTCCGAACACTGCCTTACTGGTTAAATAATAAAAAAAAGCAAACAAACCAACCCCTCCCCTCA
>NW_010134267.1:0-237 GCF_000699245.1 Pterocles gutturalis | reverse complement strand
AACTCGTTTAGCAGCAAAACGCGATGCTCTCCTGCCTGTTTGTGTGCGTGAGCCCAGGCAGGGCGAGGAGCTCACGGGGCAGCCGCGTCGGGAGGTGGGTGGATCCTGGCGAAGGGGGTGCGGGGTGGGTTGGGGACCTCTGTTCTGGTGGGGCACTGGTGGGGGTGCCCGTGGCAAAATGGGCTGAGAGATGGGGGAAAAGGGCCGGTGGCAGCAGGTGCTGTGCATCCCAAGGGC
>NW_010134266.1:0-4446 GCF_000699245.1 Pterocles gutturalis | reverse complement strand
CACTGTCACCGGAAACTGGAGAGGGGACGCCGACGCGGTCGTTGGAAGTGGGCGGTGGCACCCAGTCGTCCTTCATCCGAAGGAGGGGACTAAAAAATTGTCCCCCAGAAGCCACCGTGACACTTGGGGACCACTGACCTGGACGCGCACGAAGCGGGGAGCGGCGTAGCTGGGCAGCGTGTCCCTGGTGAAGGTGTAGAGGTTCTCGCCATCGAAGCTCGTCCCGGTTTTCAGGCGGATGGCCGCCATGCCGCACCTCCCCTCGCACCCTGCAAACGACGCCGGGCGGTTATTTTGGGCAACTGAGTCTCGTTTCTGCTTCTTGGTGGCCACTTGGACCATTCTGGGGACCTGTTGGATGCCCGAAGGAATGTTCGGATGCTTAGTTTGGGTGGATGTGTCCCCCTTTGGCCGTCTTGGAGGCCACTGGGACCATGATGGAGGCACATCCCGTGCCCGGCACAACGCTGGACGCGTATTTTGGGTGAACATTTCCCATTTTCTCCTCCTTTGTGGCCACTTGGACCATTACGAGAGCACACTGTGTGCCCAAAACAACAGCAGACGCTTATTTTGGCCAACTGAGTGCCCTTTGACTCTTCCTGGTGGCCATGAGGACCATCATGGAGACACGTCACTTGTCCAAACCACCACCAGATGTTCCTTTGGAGCAACCAAGTCCCATTTTACTGCTCTTGGTGGCTTCTTGGACCATCACAGGGGCATGTTGCATGCCCAGAACGATGCTTGACGCTTGGTTTGGGCAACCAACTCCCCCTTTAACCTTCCTGATGGCCACTCAGACCTTTACAGAAGCCCATGGTGTGCCAAAGCCATGGTAGAAACGGATTTTGGGGTCAATCAGTCCTACTTTAGCCTTCTTGGTGGTCAGTTGGACCATCACGTGGACGTGTCACTTGCCCTAAACACCACTAGATGGTTTTTTTTTGGGCAACCAAGTCCTGTTTTGCTCTTCTTGGTGGCCTTTTGGACCATTTTGACAATAATCATGAGCTCAAAACAATACCAGACTCTTCTTTTGGGTCAATGAGTCCTGACGTGGCCGAGCAGTTGGACTAGATGTTCGTTGTAGGTCTCTTGGTGGCCTCTCAGACCATTTGGGGACACATCACATGGCTGAAACGTCACCAGATTCTTCTTTTGGTCCTACTCACCCCCTCACACCACCCAATACTCACCCGGCACGGCCACGCCGTAGACGTTGACCTCCTGGATGAAGTTCACCATGACAAGAGTGGCCTCCACCTCTGTGGTGGCCACGTTCTCGCCTTTCCAACTGGAGAAGAGAAGGGATGAAGGTGTGAGGGAGGGATTTGGGGTGGCCGGTGGCATTGCCCACGTCGATGTGGGTGTGTAAGAGCATCAAAATTACCGGAAAGTGTCTCCCACGCGGTCCTGGAAGTAGACGAATCTTTCATGGTCAATCATGAGGAGGTCACCGCTGTTGAAGAAGGCGTCGCCTTTGACCAAGACGTCCCTCAAGATCTTCCTCTCTGTCTTCTTGGAATCGCCGGCGTAGCCGTGGAAAGGGGTGTTCTTGGTGATTTTGATGACCAGCAGCCCCGTCTCACCTTCGGGGAGGGAAAGGAGGGTTGGTGGTCGGTCAGCAACCGGGAAATGTCACCTCCGTACCCCACCGGGACGTTCCTGTTTCTTTGAGGGGTTTCTGGTGGCTTCCAGCCACCAAGGTGATGGTGATAAGGACCAAGAGGGCTTTGATGCATCTCAACCCTCTGTCTGGCTCCCTTTCCTCCCAAAAAGGCCTTTTTAAGGCTCAGCTCTTCTTACCGGGGCGGACTGGGATGCAGAGACCTCGCTCGTCACGGACGGGTTCGTCCTCCTCCACGTTGTACTTGATGAGCTCAAAGGGAGCTAACGCCTGGAGGGCAGAAGATGGACAAAGAGAGAAAATGGTGGGTGGAGGAGAAATGTAGGATAAAAAAAAAGAGTGAGAAGACAACTTTGCGTCCAGTGCCAGGTTCGATTCTCTGTTACTCGCTCGTTACAACCCCAAGTCCCAACATCAGCTGCTTGTTTCCCATCTGAGCTCATCGTCCTTTAAATCAGGTTTAATTTAACGGATTCAACCGTTGACCGAACTCATCGTGATCCTTCAAATCAAAGACCAGGGGGAGGATGCCGAGAGCTGCAACTGTGCGAAAAGGGTGAAAAAAACTTCTTTTCGCAGCTTTTGCTCGACACATGGGTGGTTGGGGCTTGAGAAGTGACACCAAAGTGTCCAGGTCACCATGGATGCTCTCAAACTAGACTTGGAGTCAACGCTGTTGAGTCAATGTTGGCCAACCAGGTGGAGGGGACTCCTTTTGGATGCGAAGAGGGGATCTTGGAGATCCTCAACCCATCCTGATGGGCAGCGGTGGCTTCCCCAGGGTCACCTGGGGCCACCACGAAGAGGGGATCCTGGAGACCTCTTGACATCAACCCAACTTGAGGTGTGGTGTTGGTCTTCCCAAGGCAACCCCCAACCATCGTCATCACTGGCAGCTCACCTTGAGGAAGACGTTGGCTCTCCCCACGGCCCCGATTTTGCCAGTGTAGTTGACGAAACCGGCGTTGCCCTCGGTGGCCCCGTAAAATTCCCAGATGTTGATGGGCCCGAAGCGTTGGAGAAACTCCTTCCACACCTCCGCCCGCAGGCCGTTGCCCAATGCCATGCGCACCCCATGCTCCCGGTCATTGGGGCGCTGGGGGGTGACAAAGGGAGGGGCCATCTCAGGGTGTGCCCCACGGCATCGCCTTCACCCCCCACACCACCCAGGGTGGATTTCAGGCTGGTGGGACCTCACCTTGGGCGTGTTGCAGAGGTAGCGCATGAGCTCGCCCACGTACTGGATGACGGAGACGTTGTAGCGGCGACAGTCGTCCCAGAACTGGGAGGCGGAGAACTTGGCCCGTAGGACGCAGGTGGCTCCTGTGGGCACACGGTGGGGTGATGGTTACCCCTCCCCTTTTCTCTTTGTCCTTATTCTCCATCCATCCATCCATCCATCATCTCCACCAGTATCTCCTGTCCATTCAGCCCCCCAGTCACCCACCCTTCTCCATTTCTGTCTTCTCATCCCACTCCTCTTTCCTTTTCCATCCCTACACTTTTTTGTCCTCTCTCCATCCATCCATCCATCCCCCCACTGATCCTTTTATCGCTGTAGAGATCTTTCTCTTCTTTCTTTTCTTTTCTTCCTTCCCTCCTCCCATTTCTCCATCATCCTTCAGTCCCTCTCCAGAAAAAGTCTGTCTGTCCCTATATTAAAAAAAAAAATCTCCATCCAATCCATACGTCCATGTCCATGAAACATTTGTCCATCCATCTAAAATGTCCATCTGGCCATCCATCCCTCTGTCCACACATCCATCCACTCATCGATCCATCCACCCATCCCTCCAGCCATCCCTCTACTTGTCTGTCCATCCATCCATCCGTTCATCCGTCCCTCCACCCATCCAACCATCCATCTGTCCATCCATCCATCCCTCCAACCACCCATCCTTCCATCCAGCCATCCGTCTATCCAACCATCCATCTGTCCATCCACCCATCCATCCCTCTACTTGTCCATCCATCCATCCATCTGTCCCTCCACCCATCCAACCATCCATCCATCTGTCCATCCATCCAGCCATCCCTCCAGCCACCCATCCTTCCATCCAACCTCTACTTGTCCATCCACCCACTCGTCCATCCACCCACCCATCTCCACCCATCCCTCCATCTCCACCCCCTCTCTCTGCCCATCCTTGCCCACCCCCCACAACACCGTGGGGGTACGTACCGACCTCGAAGCACCCTCCCACCCCGATGAGCAGCCCGGCCGAGTGGTAGAGCGGCAACGTTGTGTAGACGACGTCATCAGGCCGCAGCCCACAGAGGCGGCCCAGGAGAGCCACCATCATCACCTTCTTCTCTGTGATCACCGCGGCCTTGGGCAGCCCTGGGGGGAGGTTGGGAGCAGAGGGTGGGAAATGTCCTCCTTGGAGGTGCCTGTGTGGGGTGGGAGGTCCTGGGGATGTGGGGTGGGATGGGAGGGCAAAACCCTTTCCTCGGGGTGGTGGGTCTCCAGCTCTAGATGTCTCCAGACCTCACCGTGAGGAACCTCCTCCAGATGCGCCTGCGGTGATGGGGGTGGGATCCAGTTTGGGGTTGGATGAGGGAGGTCCGATTCCCTGCCCTGTCCCACCGAGGAGAGACTCGGGGAGGTGGCGAGTTTCCATCCTTGGAGACACCCAACCCTTGGAGATACCCAACTGCTGGATGGACGCAACCAGGAGGACCTGGCCCGGTGGGACCCACGATGGTTGGGGTGGGTGAAAAGCCTCCACAAGACCCTTCCACCATCACCCCCCACCATCTTGCCCACCCCACCCATGGGTGGCAACCTCCATCAGCTCCTCACCCATGACACCCAA
>NW_010134265.1:0-28002 GCF_000699245.1 Pterocles gutturalis | reverse complement strand
TAATCCCAATGAGATCATAGCCCTGCAGGTGTGTGCAGGTCTCTAATTCCTCTTGTTTGTTCCCCGTGCTATGGTACTTGCATAGAGACACTTCAGCTGGGCCCCCGATGAAGCTGACTTACTGGCAAGAAGTCCTTTGTGTTGCCCTTCAGGTGCTTTCCTGCTGGCCTGTGATTCTTCTCCAGGCTCTGGGCATCTATTGCTGGCCCTGGCTTCAAAATGGTGTGACTGGGATGGATTGAGGTTCCCTTCCCCCAGCAATTGTAGTTTAAAGCCCTTTTTACCATGTTGGCAAGCCTATGACCAAAGATGCTCTTCCCCTTCTCTGACAGATGGACCCCATCAGCCACCAGTAGACCAGGTTTCTCAAAGCAAGTCCCATGGTCAAAGTAGCCAAACCCCTGGCTGTGGCACCACTCCTGTAACCATTTGTTGATTTGGTAGATTTGACTGGCCTTTTCAAATCCCTTCCCTTTGAACAGGAGGATCGATGAAAAAACTACTTGTGCTCCAGAGTACCTTACTGCTGCTCCCAGGGCTCTGTAATCCTTGATGGACCTCGAGCCTCATCCAGCCTGGCCTTGAACACCTCCAGGGATGGGGCATCCACAACTTCCCTGGGCAACCTGTTCCAGTGTCTCACCACCCTCACAGTGAAATATTTCTTCCTAATGTCTAATCTAAATCTACCCTCTTTCAGCTTATACCTGTTACCCCTTGTCCTATCACTACACTCCCTGATAAAGAGTGCCTCCCCATCTCTCCTGTAGGCCCCCTTCAGGTACTGGAAGGCTGCTATTAGGTCTCCTCAGAGCCTTCTTTTCTCCAGGCTGAACAACCCCAACTCTCTCAGCCTGTCCTCATAGGGGAGGTGTTCCAGCCCTCTGACCAATTTCATGGCTCTCCTCTGGACTGCCTCCAATAGGTCCAGGTAACTAAGTTTTAACCAAATACTTGAAAGCCTGCTGGATAAATGTCAGTGTAAGGAAGATAATGAAGTTATTTCAATATCATGGGCCCAAAGATTCCCTTTATTTCATTCTCTGTAGCCTACTAACCACAGTGAAGTTGTGGAGGACCAACCAAAGGCAGATTTTTATTACCAAGGGTGGTGCAAGAACCACAAAGATTCATGTGTGGCATTCTCACACTAATTTTTAGTTTGAAGTACTACCATCTAAACTGAATAAATCTGCTCTGGAGCAATCGCAAACTGTGATTTCTACAAATGTCTACAAATATAGATACCCATCATGGTGTTTCCCACACATTTTCACATGCACTTTTTGCAGTGTAAACATTTTCAGGCTGCAAATTTGCATTTTTCCTTCCTCAAATATGTTATGAAAGTCAACTAACAATACTTTCTTGCTGCAAGTAGTTGGCAGAGAACTACATAAGACTGAAATTACTGTGTAATATAGAAGTCTAAGAGGAAGAAAGATTCTAAATTGCCTTCTAGGACACTAATAACATTTGGAGAAGAACAGTGGAGTAGCATATACTTACAGGACCACCAGCTTCTTACAGATATGCACAGGAGGTCTCCGTCTTCATGGCCACAGGAAGTCACACTGGAAGGATCTGCTAATCTGCCTGAATCAAATGAAATAATACACCAAATACTTCTCAATCTTTTTCACCTAAGAAATCCCACTGAGATGAAAAACATGTATAGGAGTAAAGCATGCAGAATTTTGCTCAGAGAAGCAGAACAATTACTGTTGTTTTGCTTCATAAACTACTGTTCCTACAGTATTTGAATTTCTCAGTCCATACTTCATGCAGCGCATAGTAATTTGATTGTGTTTTACAAGTCAATTTGTTTTTCATTGTAAATGTATTCTGAGAATTTATGGAACTGTCTGAAAGTAGGACATCACAGTGATATTTTTATGGAGAGATAAACATACATGCATATACCGACATGAAGACATGCATAGCTGATGCATCATTTTCAATAGATGCAGGGCTGCTGGTGTAGGAGAGCTGCTTAATGAGCAGAATAGCACTAATTAAATGTCTCACCTAATTGGGTTGTGTGATACAGAATCCCTTCCAGTTTAATGATTCATACAAACATGGTCTTACTGTGAAGCTAAGCAAGCAAATATTGCTGTATCTCATTATTAGGATTCTCAAGCATCTGTGCTGTAGCAAACACGCAAGACATTTTGCAATTATTCGTGACAGCATATAAGGCATATTTTACTTCAAACATGTGACATGGAGAAACAGCTTAATTCCTGAAAGCATAGTGTACATGTACATTATGTGGTAAGTAGTCATGTAGTGAGTCAGGAAGTCTGCTTCAAGAGTATGACATGAAATTACCATGGTCAGATCCAGTGACTTGAGCTATTCCAGAGGCTCCCGAACTCTGCCCTGCAGAGCACATACTGTCTGACAAGTCAGCTGAATAATAACAGTGTTATTTCCATCAGATTAGAACTAAACCTCATTACATTATTTAAAAAAAAAAAAAGACCAAATTACCTGATACTTTTTACTTGAGAAGAAGAGATGATCATGAACCATGTGCATACAGATTATCCTAATTATCCTCTCTAGCTGGTTGGACAGAGCTTGTGCTTTGGGGCATTCTGGCTGCTCAAGCCTGTATCTTTTGGTAGCAGAGCACTGAGAGCATGAATTTGCAGTAGTGAGGAATGCAGTTAGTTCAACAGGATTTTTTTTTAAATGTTATTTTTTAATATTTACAGAAAGATTTTTTTTCAATATTCTTCTTTGACACAAGGCATCAGAAATAGGCTGCAGTAGTTTACTGGTGTGCAAGGGGGAGGAATGGCAAGGATAAAGGAAAATAAGAAAAAGAAGACAAAAATGTTTCAGAAAAATTGCACATGAGATTTACCACAGATTGTTAGCTTAGGTGTTTTGGGAAAATAAAGAGTCCTGGGCAGTATCAGTGATAATTACAGGATATGTATAAATGTCTTGGAGCTGGGAGCATCAATCCCACTCCCAGGTCTAAACTCCAGGTTTGTGTTCTCCTTTCCCTCCTATTCCCTGTGCTTAACATGCTTGTTATTTCAATCTTCAGGTCTATCCAAACTATCTGTGTCTTCTTCTGTATTGACAATCATAGATGCCGCCCGCCCTCCCAGCTGTATGTCATTAGCAACTATGTGCAACCTCATCAGCAAGATTTCTCTGCTATTTTTTGTGGCAAGGTTGTTAATGAAAAAACTAAACCCAGTTGTTCTCAAGAATGACAGTTGAAGGACTCTGAGCATATCCTACACTTATCTGTAAACTTCTCTCAGGAACACTCATCACTAGATTCTCCTTCAGGTGTTCCTTTACCAGATTTACAATAAGCCTTTTTATTCTTCTTCTGTAAAGTGTCATTAAAAACTTTCATTCAATGCTTTGATTTTACAAAGGGAGGAAATGCATTTCTGGACTTTGGTAAAACATCCATTATATCATAAAAGAAAATATTGAGTTAGTCTGACACAATCTACCTTTGATTCATGTAAGCTGCTCTCTATCCCTTTTTCTATTTAGCTCAATTCCTCCAAGTATTCTTTCTTCTATACTTATTCTAGTGTCTCATCTACTTCTGATATAAGAGAAACAGATCTTTTTGTGAATTTATCCCATTTTTTCTGCTTCTTAAGTGTACATACAACCTATCTTACTCTTCAGACACACAATACCACCTGAATCTTTCTTAAAATTCTTGCTCCTGGATTTGTATTTCTCTAAGCTGGTTCTCCCAAGTGGGGGTACAGACTGTCCCTTTTCCTCAGTCTGTGTAGGCAGGACTCTCAGTTTAGCTCCATCTCCCAAGACAATTTCTATTTCCACAATCTTATTCCTATCAGTCATGCCATCTCTACAACGTTGTCTCTACTGTAAATTTAGGAAATTACTGATCTCATTTTATGTCCAACATAACTTTCATGACCAGATAGAATTGTTAATTCAACAATTTTTGTAGTAAGCGTCTGCTGTCCTGCACCATGAACTCAAATCCTGCTTTTTGTTGCCCAACCTTATTCTGTGTCAATACACAAATGCTTCAGTCATTCCTCACTAATCTAGCTCAGCTGCCTATCTGGATTTGGTTTAGCTAGTTGCTAAATTGCTAATCCCACTATCGTACACACCAAAATGATGTCTATCTTATTCTTCATGTCCTCACATTTTTTACTGTTAAACTATTTCCAGCCATGTGATATTTTTCCTTTTACTGGTTTTTTAACCTTTCAATCATGCACTTTCAAAAATGTATATCCTTGTCTAAGGACTAGGTGACAGCAGGTCTTTACCTGTCTGTGCAACCAGATGCACATCTTTCTCTCACCCACCCTGTCCCTCCTCTCAATTTGAGAACTGTCACTGCAACCAGGCACACCTTGACTTTGTGGATGAGGCCACCCTACATCACTAGATCATTTCCAGCAGGTCACCACTCAAGCACAGCTCCTGTATCCAGTCATCTTTGCCTCTGCCACACATAGAGTCTTTCCTGCTGCACCAGCCATCCTCTTCATCCTCTCTTTCTTTTCCTATACATGAAGAAGAGAAAGAGGGAAAAGCTTGCCTAAACTCCAGCCAAATTCTTATTGTTGTTGTCTGTCAGCTAGTTGCCTTCTTAGATTTTACTTGCTCTACCTCCTTTTCTTCAGTTTCCTCATTTTGAATTAGCAGTTCATTTTCCACCAGGTGTGACTAAATGCTGGCAGCCTTCCTTTCTCACCAGCTGCAGTGCCTCTGTGTTCTTCTAAACATACAGCTTCAGCCAAATCACCACCTCACAAAACTGCAGATTGCAACCAATAAAGCAAACAAAAGGCAGACAGATGCGTATGCTTACACTTGGTTACCACCAGGCAGAAATTCCTGAAAACATCACTGGCTATTGTGCCCTTCTTCCCACCTCTCCTGGTTGCTAGAACACGGCAAGCCAACTCCAACTTGCAACAGAAAGCTTCACTGACTGCTGCATGTGAAACAGTGTGTGGGAGAACACATTTTCTGATAAAGCCCTCGATAAGATATTGCAGCCTTAGCCTCAAAGGATCTTTCACACATGTTTCTGTGCCTGCTTCCCTGGCATGGCCAACAAGCAAACAAGAATGACCGCCCCAGGTGACAACCAGCTTTGGGGTGATGAGCCGTTAAAATTTGGAAATATTTTAAAGAATAAAAAAACCCACAATCACCCCCCCCCCCAACGAACAGAACAAACTTTGTTGTAAAAGCATATCTAGAAAATAACAAGGCTACTTCTAAACTGACCAAAAATGGCAAAAAGGGAAACAAAGTCTTAGAAGGAGAGCTGGACTTTCAACTATCTGTATTAGAAATGAAACTCAAACCACCAGTAAAAGATCATAATATTAGCAACCAAAAAAACCTATCAGTTAAAAATTTATGAACAGCACTGCAGAGTGCAGGCCCTAAAATCTACCTACTATAAAGTGGAGCAACTAGGAATATATTTTCAGAGATTTCCAGCTAACTGAAATATGGCCCATCTAAACCACAGATCTTCTGCATTCTGACCAATCCTGTGTTTAGCAATACCTTTCCCTATTAGAAAGTTTAATAGCTATTGCTCAACAGGGCATGGGTGTTCCCTTCATTCAGGATTTATTTTTCTAATTGGGAGCTTCTATCAGTATGACAAAATTACACTGTCTGGGCTTATATGGGGCTTGCAAGGCAGAGACCTTGGAAAGGATGACCCAAAGCAGGTCTGGTAAACAGCTGTTCCAGCAGCTTAAGGATATAGCTCATACCTGTACGAAATTGCCACCCATGCTGCAACGGTAATCCCCAGAGAATATTGCCAAAATTTTGGGATCCAAAAGCAGTAAAATATTTGGCTGAAGAGTTTAGCAAGTTCTTATACACTCCTAGTCGTTCTTGATAGTTCCAAGCATCAATGACAATTTTGTTGTCCTTTACTAGGTAATCCAGCAGATTTTCAGGGGCAAGGTACCACAGAGGGGGATAGACATCTTCTCCGGTGGCATCATTCTCACTCCGTGCTGTGGCAGTTGCTGATCTCATGGTAACAGTCAGTATAAGAAGAGCACCTATGGCAAAGTAGGGCTGCATTGTGAAGGTTTGTGACCCAGGTGTTTGTGGCTGTAGGGCTTTTATCACAAAAGGTGAGGGCTGGGCAAAAAAGAGTGACTCAGACACAGAGGTCTCCGTCTCCCTTTCCTCTTCCCAGTGACCCTGACGTGGAGTTGCCAAATTAGCAAGCTGTGAGTAATACTCCATCTTCCCCATGGGATCTGGGGAGCAGCAGCAGATGTTTAAGAGGGATCAGTCTGACCAGAAAATGTCCAAATCTGTGCTGTCCATTACATATACCCACCCTCCCAAAAGGCTGAGGTGCTATAGTAGTGATCGTACAGTTGTGTTATCAATCTTTTTGTCCCTGTGTTTCTTACTAGCTGTCATCTTCCCTTTCCCTGCCTGGTTCCTTCAGGTAAATAAGTGACAACAATGCCACAGAGTTCACTCCAAAGCAGGCACGAGCAGGGTTAGGTTAGGGCGGAGGTGCTCTGAGGAGGGCTTCAGGCACCCAAGGAGCAGCAGTGACATATGGTGGGAGCTGCCATTTGCACCTTTGTCTTTTGGTCCTGGGACAACTGCCTACAGCCTTCAGGTCATAAAAGTGTTGGAAGTAGCTGAATCAGCCTGGTTGCAGGTTATGCAGCACCTGGCTAACTATTTTTGCTGTTTGTTTCTCTTGTGTAGAAATTGTAATTATAAAGTCCTAAAGTCTCCTACTAATCCTCCATGATCTCGTAGACTCCGAAGGGAATACAAAAACTACCCCTCCACTGATAAAATCAGTGTCTAAGTTACACTCCAACAAAAATGAAACTGTCCAGCTACCTTCACCTCACCTACTTCTAGGGCTTTATAATCTTCAGCTGCTTTTTCTCAAATAAACAGTGGTTACAAAAGAGCACTCGGCAAACAGACACATGATTTCTTATCTCTGTAGCCTTTCTTTCTCATGAGAAAAATAACAAATGCCCATTTTCTTTGAAGTAATTCTGTTAGCTTTAGTTGGGCTTTGTGTGCTTAAAGTACTTTAGACCCTGGATGAGACCAAGGCAAAATTGTCTGCAAACTTTTGAGAGTAAATTTAAAAGAAATGTATCAGTTCAATTCAAAAATTTTCAATCTTTTCTATTTATTAAGGAGACTTTCTAGTAAACAGCATAATTTTACAATGGTTAGGTTTTATTTCTGGATCCACTAATGAGAAAGAAACCCAAAAGCTTTTGAAAAACAATCAGTGTTCAACAGAGATTAGCACAGACATGAGAACACTTCCTAATCACACTGCTTCACAGAGGTTTCAAATAATCAAGTTGTTCTTTTATTAAGTTTCTATGGATGGGATTGACCTAACTGCAGGCATTTAAACATTAACCTAGCTATGTAGAGTTCCTCACTAGCCAAAGCAGAGAATCAGCAGGCATATCCACAATGTAACCCACTTAAAATACACCACTAAGAGATGTATTGCTCTTGACTGATGGTAGAGGAAGTTGAAATTACAAGTTTAGCTTTAGGCATAGAAAAATACCTTTAGGTTAAATAAAATCAATATTAAATAAAATCTTTATCAACTTTTATATAATAATTTCAGAAATGTTTTAAAAGGTACTTGGTTTTCTCTCGAAAGAAGACATTCTATAAAATAATCCCGAGGATAAATGCCAAGAACTGTATTGTTTCACATGTATATATATATTATGGTCTAATCGAGGTAGTGAGCAGTGTGGCTCACCTGAAAAGCAAAGACACTAAAAGGTGTTAGAGAAGGCACAAGACATATGGAAACCTGTGATTCTATGAAATAAAGGGTTCAAAGGGCATAATCAGACTGGGGCAGAAATTTTAGTTGCAACATGGAGGATTGAGTAACGGTGGGGTTAATTTTTACCATCACTGTAAGAAGCATCTCTTTTAGGAGTCTAAACTCTCTCTGCCTCTCTATAGTCAAGGAGAAGAGTTTGAATTCTCCTGGTGAGAGATACCAGTGATTTATATTACACGAGTGATTTTACTTTAGGTGCCTAAGGTAAAGTTATGTGAATAAACACCTTCATTTTTCATAGACATACATACCAATTATTTACATCCTCATGGCAGATCACGTGTAGCAAATTGACCGGTTCCACATTTGTGTGGAACTTTATTGTGCGTAAAATAGTGTCCTCCTGCTCTGCCATCTAGAAAGGCAGACTTTATTAACATCAGTCTGGCCAGGGATACAAATATTAATTACTAGTCCAGATGCAAAAACATACTTTCTCAAAAGACTTATAAGAAAGAATTAAGATAAATTAATGACATAGTGCCTGCCTTATATCTTTTTTTTGTGCTATTTAATTTTTAAAAAGTTTGCGCTATACACTAAATGGTAGATAATGTAAAATAGGCCTACTAGACAGACTCTGCTGACTCCCTGCACCTTTTGAAGTTTGAGGCTTTTTCCTTATTATAATAACAAAAGATCTTCAACAATTCAGTTAATCTTTAAAGAGTGAAAAATATTTTTTTAAACTAACATAATAAAAATACTCTTCCTGCAAAATACTAGAATTCATTTTATATGTCTTATACTATTTTCCTGCTTATCTGTGGGGTCAAATAAGTTGCTAAAGTTTTTCTAAGACTTTAAGGACAGCACCTTTCCTTCGAGAAACAACTGTGCTGGTGTTTCCAGCTTGGAATCCAGTCCTGTTGGTTTGTTGCCCCGAGCAGAGGGGGTGATTCATGTCGTGTCAACTGGACCTGAGTGGTATTGGTGTTGGATATTGAGTCATAACATCCTTTTGAGGATGTCAGCATTTTAAATAAGTAGAAGAATGAGGAAGACTGTTAGTAATGTCGGTATCACTATTTTATTCACTGCTCTCTTAGTAAGTACTCAACTAGTTACCCAGTATGGCTGTGCTTTTACAGACATTGTAACAGATGCAAGTCCTGTGAAAGCTTGTAGATAGTGATAGATGCTAAATTAACATCTGATATGTAATTGTTATCATGTTTCAAGAGAAAAACACTGTAGTTTTCATCTGGGCTGCAGAGTTTGCTTCAAGATAACTGCAGAAATGCTGACAAGCATCAATACTAAATTAGGTTAGTTGAGGTGACTATAAGGAGAAATGGTGGCCCATGTTTGTTCCCAAAGCTATCAAAACATAAAGTTCCTCAGTCCTGATGGGATGCACTGTGGAAGGAGTTGGCAAGCTGATGAAGTAGAGGCATTGATGCCCTCACTGGAATGAACTCAGAACCGATGCAGAGCTTTCCAGGTAAGAAAACCTTCAGGTAACCTGGGCATGTCACTATACTTCAGTCACATAAAACAGAACTAAAAGGAAGGGGTCACCCAATTTTATTTAGGAAAAATGTCCTAAGAGGAAGAAAAATTAATTTTCATTTAGATGGGATATTGGTCTGAAAGAGCCTCCCTGTCACCTGGCACCCTTTTTTCATGCCCTGACATTTCCACCAGCCATTGTGAGTGCTGCTTGTCTGCGAGCTGTTCCAGGGAAATCAAGACCACACTGTAGCTAAAGGTATTCTTCATGTATTTCACTGGATAAACTTGTAGCAGTGAATATGTTTAGGTTGCTTACCAACCTCTGTTGCTATTGTTGGCAGGTATTGCTTTGAGCAGACTTTCTTTTTGTCACAGGCCTTTGATATTTGGCAGAGAGGATCTCTCTGGCTCTGATGTCCTCCAGCAAAACCCCATGACAGGGCTATAAAAGGGTTTTTAAATTGCTACTTCATTTCTCTTAGGTGTGGTTGTGAGTAAAGGTCATCAGCCAAAGCCCACGGCACATGACTATCGCTAATGCAGCAGCACAGGTTGTGGTAAGAGCATTTGGAATCCAAGGGGAAGCTACATCATGTGTATAGTGAAGCTAGCAGGAGGTGCTGCATCCTTCTATCTTGACTTTTCCAAACACCCTTGGACTTGTTCATTCTTGTGTTACCTATTAATTATGTTCTCTGGGCAAAAGCCTTCCCATGGTATCTGATGATCTTGCCTCACCAGAAAGAGTAACCTGTGTCACAGGTCCTGTCAATTCAGGCTTTAAATTGTGCTGATAATTCCTGTTGATGAAGGATGGTCATAATAAAATATGTCTTTTTTTTTTTTATCAGAATCTGTCTACTGAATTGGGCATACACAGTAGCACAAAAAATATATATA
Organism: Pterocles gutturalis; assembly: GCF_000699245.1. Taxonomy (NCBI): domain Eukaryota; kingdom Metazoa; phylum Chordata; class Aves; order Pterocliformes; family Pteroclidae; genus Pterocles; species Pterocles gutturalis. The sequence continues at coordinate 17,762 of NW_010134265.1, read as the reverse complement.
TTTAAATAAACTGATAATGAATAATGTTCCAAATCAAATACAAATGCTTTTATTTTAGGAAATACCAGATTGACAGCTGTGGTGGGATATTTGCCATATGCAGTTTTTATTTCCCAGATGAAGCATTCATTTTTCCATGAGGCTGCCTGGGTAAATGGCTGGTTGGATAACTGGCTACAAAAAAAAGGTGTAAAACCAATGTTTCCAGAGTTCCAGTTACTAACATTAAAAGAAAATGAACTTCCAGGAAGGTAAAAATATTGATTTGGGATCAAGCTTACACACAAGATGTGTAATGGGTACTTGATGCTGTCCCAGATGGACTCTTTGATCTCAGATCAGAGCACTCCAGAGGAGGAGTACAGGCAAATTTCCTGAACAGGCTTGCTTGCAGGACCGATGTTAAGATATATACCAAAACAAAGAAACTCCCCTCCATCAGACCTGATACAGAAAAAATTGAATTAACCTATATTTTTCATTTTCCTAATGATATTATGGAGGTTTATTTACGTCATAGGTTAGTTCAGATGGTACCATAACCTTCCCATCTTTTTGTTATCTTTTGCACAGAAGGGGAAGGTTAAACTGATCATGGAGTTAGGTATCTCCAGTGCTTAGCACCTACAGATAAATGGTCTTCATCATCACCTCTTCAACAACACTTATCATAAAAGACATCAGCTTTATTTTCATAACATGATGGAATTCATTCCTTTGAGGCAGAGACACTAACCCGCTACTCATGGAAACACATATTTAAAATTTGGTGAAAACAAAATAGATAGATATATTCCTGAGAGCATCAGGGTTGAAAACAATTGGCTAATGAAGAAAGATGATAGTAAATTTTTAATATAATATGTCTATTTTGTCTCAGAGATAGTTACTCAAATACAGCCCTAAGTCTGCGTATAAATTCAAGGAAATCTTTTGTCTGTTTGTATATCTTTTTTTGGAAAGAGCAAACTACAGGAAAAAGTACCAGAATCATATTGTGCGTTGGCTTTTTTTTCAATCTTTGATTAATTATGCATCCATTGATAAGAGAAATTAGCAGAATCTTCACCTATATTTTTAGCATGGCATTTTAATTAGATGAAAATGAGAATAAGTGGGAACAACTAATTAGAAAAATCAGCATGATGGCAAAGATTCACTAAAAGAAAGGCACAAAAATCCAAGGTAGTAAATCTGTAGCTAGACCCTAGTGCCCAGATTAACTGATGTGAAGTATGTAAAATGACAGCATCAACTAGAAACTTGGACCAAAACAGCTTTTTTGCCATTTGGAACGCATAAACAATTAATTCAGAAATTTAAACCAGGAGATGTTTTCACCTCTTGAAACTCAGAGACTGCAGAGAAAATTTTCAGAGGACTGTGATCCATCTTCTTCCAGCTGCAGCCATTTTCCTTAGATGGGAAAAATAAAAGGGAGGGGGAGGGGAGAAGCTTCTTTGTAAGAAAGGAAAGGAGAGCTAGCGAAAATGTTTCTCAAAGAAATAAATTAGGCTTTACTGTGTAAGCAGGACAAATAAATTTTGGTACAAGACAACTCAAAAAAAAGGCAGTAAAATAAAAGACAGGAAATATAAATCATCCTTACATTTATCGCCTAATTTTGCAATCTAATCTGTCATGGGAAAGAATAACACTCGTTGCTCTAATTGATATTCTGTGTTGGTATACAACACAGTAGTTTGTTTCTGGTGTTTCGTTCCCAGTGACAGAGGAAATAAGGGGGATTTTCAAGAAAAGCAGATCTCAGTCATGTTTAGAGAAGTGTGAATAACTCACTAGAAACAAATTCCAAACCTATTTGATTAAATTAAGATATATATTTAACATATACTTCCTACATCAAATCAGTCATGTCTGAAACCTAATCATGTACTATAGGCCTAGGAAAAGTATGTGAGGAGCAAACATATGCGTAGATAGATATTAAAAGAGAGAAATGACTGGGTATTGACAGATGCCTGCACAACAAAGCTAACATTATTTGGAAATGAGTCCTAAATGATAGTATATGGAGACATGATGCATCACCAAGTTGAGAGATGACAGAAAAAACATTTTTTTAAAACCAGAATACTTTTCTGGAAAATATGATAAATATTTTCATTGCCCATTTTTTTCATGCTTTTATTTCACCTCACTTTTATTTCTTTTTAGATTGCACCCCAAACTCCAATACCTCGATGCTCCCAAAGACCCTACTTCCGAGATTTCTCACAACATTGTTTCACACACACCAATATCAATCCCATAATTTGCATATTTAATAAGCAATTCCATAATAAATGCATAAAGATTCATGTGAAATGTATTTCCTGTAGCTGACAACTATCCACTGATATTACACGGCAAACATAAACAGGACTAAGTGCCAAAGGACCATAACGAAAAAACCCTGTAGCGCACAACCAGGCAACTGCTGTGGGACAGTGCTTTCTAGTCCATTGTCCCATTGGCCTTGAGTTAGCAAAGGGATGCAGGAGAAACAAATCTTATGTTTTAAATGGGTTTGAAATAAATTAATTTTAGTTCCCAGGAGTTCCTATCAAACAAGAACCTCTGACAACTCACGGATTTCACTGGAAAAAATGTCGAGCTTCACAAATATTCCTAGCCTCCTCCAAAGAGCCATTTCTTCAAATTAATGTGGCACATGACCTTACTTAGCTCAAGTTGTATTTAATTTTATTTTCATCAGGAAGATGAGAACAGTCTTTGCTGAAAAAAGGTATGTCTTCTTCAGCCTCCCATACAGCTCTCTGTTCTGTTGCCGCCTTGATTTCCATTTTAACCTGCTTTCATCCTGTCCCTGCCTATACCATTGCTTGGGTCATGCTCTGTGGACTTTGCAGGGAAACACAATATGGTGCTTACTCACAGTGGATGGCAGACCAAGGGAAAACTAGAATGGTTAGGGTTGGAATGAACCTTAAAGATTGAGTTCCAACCCCCCTGCCATGGGCAGGGACACCCTCCACTAGACCAGGTTGCTCAAAGCCTCATCCAGCCTGACCTTGAACACCTCCAGGGATGGGGCATCCACAGCTTCTCTGGGCAACCTGTTCCAGTGCCTCATTACCCTCACAATAAAATATTTCTTCCTAATATCTAATCTAAATCTGCCCTCTTTCAACTTATATCCATTACCCCTTGTCCTGTCACTACACTCCCTGATAAAGAGAGTTTCCCCATCTCTCCTGTAGGCCCCCTTCAGGTAGTGGAAGGCTGCTGTTAGGTCTCCACAGAGTCTTCTTTTCTCCAGGCTGAACAACCCCATCTCTCTCAGCCTGTCCTCACAGGGGAGGTGCTCCACCCCTTTGACCATCTTTGTGGCTCTCCTCTGGACCTGCTCCAACAGGTCCATGTCTTTCCTGTGCTGAGGACTCCAGAGCTGGACGCAGTACTCCAGATGGGGTCTCACAAGAGCAGAGTAGAGGTGGAGAATCACCTCCCTCGACTTGCTGGTTATGCTTGTTTTGATGCAGCCCAGGATGCAGTTGGCTTTCTGGGATGCAAACGCACACTGCTGGCTTATGTTCAGCTTCTGATCTACCAGCACTCCCAAGTCCTTCTCCTCAGAGCTGCTCTCAATCCATTTACCTCCCAGCCTGTATCTGTGCTTGGGATTGCCTTGACCCACGTACAGGACCTTGCACTTGACCTTCTGTTGCATTTTCTTCTAATTGATCTAATTTTAAAAGTTAAGACTTGGAGCCAGAAGATTTTGATTCCTTTTCCAATTCTCTGCCTTTGAACAATCAATTAAAAAGTAAAGTATTATAGTTTATTTTGTCAAATTTGAGTGAGTACATCAGGTTCTGATCCTGGGCTTTTACCATCCTGTGCTGGTTTGGGCTGAGATAGAGTTAATTTTCCTCATAGCAACTAGTAGGCTATGTTTAGGATTTGTGCTGAGAATAATTTTGAGAATGCACTGATATTTTAGTTGTTGCCAAGTAATGCTTACATTAAGCCAAGGATGTTTCCAACTTCCCATTTTATGCTAATATGCAGGTGTACAAGAAGCTGGAAGGCAGCATAGCCAGAGAGACAAATCCGACGGCCAATGGATATTCCATATAATCCAACATCATACTCAATATATAAATGAGAGGCAGCCAGGAAGCTTGCTCTCTCTCTCTCTTCCGGGATTGCAGTTTTGGGACTGTCTCTGCTCCAGGATCATTAGTTGGGAATAGGCAGGGCCTTATTCAGCACGTGGTGAGCAGTTGCATTGTGTATAATTCGATTGTATATTAATATTAACATGCATATTTCAATTATTACATTGTTCTTATCTCAACCCATGAGTCTCCTTACCTTTACCCCTCCAATTCTCTCCCTCACCCCCCCCAGGATGGGAGGAGGGTGAGTGAGCAGCTGTGTGGTGGTTTTGGCTGCTGGGTGGGTTTAAACTATGACACATCCTTATGCTAAAATCCCACACCAAAATTCTCTGGCTTGCAATAAGATATTTAATATTCTTGTTCCACAACTATGAATACAAACAGTATGGACACAGCACAACTTCGAATCCAATACTTTATTATTTTTTTTTCTTAGAGTTCACAGGCTGACAGCCGGAAATAAGGAATTTACCTCTCGTTTTCCTTTGGAGAAAGGAAAATGGTGACAGTTAATTTGAGTAAGGATGATGAACCTGCAGGCTTCTGTAAATTTGTGTATGACCACTAGATGATGCTATATAACTTTTCAACCTCTATTACTTTCACCCATGACAACAACCAAAAAAAAAATCAGAAGACTGGAGGAGAACCTGGTTTTAATACTCGCAAATATGCACATAAGCCAAATCTTAGCAACTAAGTAAAAAACCTACATTCCTCTCTCAGTCAGCAATTGTTGATGGATGTAATGAGCAGGTACATCTGATTTCAGGGGTCTTTGTGCCAGACAAAAAATATCGTGGCAATGTGCTGCAGAATTATTTTAAACAAACCTTTAACAGCAAAGTGCTTTCAAAAACCGGTAAAAGAGTAACTTTGCCCACCAGTTTTTATACTGGATCAGGTATCAACTCTTTTCCTGCCATCAGGATAATGTCTTAAACTGGCATAAATATCATATGCCATACTTGGACTAAGTCAGCTTGGTTTTGATCCAGATGAAACTTGTGCTGACAGGTAATGTGGTAGTGCACAGAAAAATGTCGTAGCTCAGAAAAAGGCTTTGGAGTAATTCTCATTTCTGTTTTTCCTATAAGAAATAGGTCCTCTGATCTCTATGACCCTTGTATGTGTGATGTCTTTTATACATTTCACATCTTTGCGTCACTGCTTGACCACTAACCAACCAGTGAATTTGATTCTCAGGATGGATATAGCTACAGATACAGACAAGTCCCTGTCCATATATTCATGATTTTTTTCATCATGAAGAAATACTGAAGGGGGGAATCACAAATATTGCTATCTGGGAAGCAGACTAGCACCTGCTCTTGCCTCAAGGAGGTATTGATCTATGAGTTTTCCAGAACTTCCTGAGCAGTGGACACTGCCTATGCACTAACGTGCAGTCGTGGAAAGAACTCTGCTGTCATAGATGTGCTCATTTCACATCACTGGTGCAGGTCATCATAATGTAAATGGCCTGAATCAGACTAATTGAAAGGGTAATTGGTGAGGACACATGGGCTTGAGTTATGCTTTAAACTTGCTTGAAGAATTAGTTTAATATTTTGTCAAAGCTTTGGGAGCAATTACAAGATGTAGCTTCAAAAAGTTCTTCACCAAAAACTGCAAAAAACTTACAAAATGTGAGCTGTCTGGCTAAATTTAACTGCTTATCTTATTTTTGGTCTTTTGAAAAGTAGCCTCATACTTTTGTAAAGTCTTCCAGACCTTACAGGTCTCTACTCGGAAACTCTGTCCACTAGATGGATGCACAATAAATTCCTAATTTTCAGGAATGTGACTGAGCCAAGTTGAATAAACCACTGATTAAGTATTAGAGGACCTGTTCCTTCATATATACATATATTTAGTCAATCTGCTCATTTGCTTAGGGCTGAAATGTACCAATGCATTTGGATTACACTTGTTTTGTTTCGCATAATTTGTCCAAGACATGCTCTCAAGAGACACCAGATAACATGTCAAGGTTAGCAGCATCCCTACACCCCGCCTGTCACACACCATTCCTAGAATGACCTGCTCTGTCCCCCTGCTCCTGCTCCCCTTCCTTAAAGGAGAACCCAGGGGAGGCTGCTTCTGACAGCCCCCACCGCCCTGTTCAGCATTGCCCCTATGTGACTGAGGTAAGAGACAACATCTCTGTGGTGTCTCCTGCTTCCCATGCTGTTTCTTCCCCAGCCTGGCAAAGACGGAGATTCAGGAAGAATTCAGATCCTGAATTCCCCCAGGAACTGAGAGACACACATGGAGCAGTAAAGGGCTGTGGGAGCCTTTGCCTCCCCCCCTGAAAAGCTAGCATTTCTTCCTCTGGCTCTGGCAGGCTCTGGCTCACCACTGCTGACACAACATAGCTTTGTAAAGTTTGCCTACCAAGATACATGGGGGAATTGGGTGACTACACTTAGTTCTTGACTTGGCAAAGAAAAGAGAAATGGTGCTAAATAACAGCCATGTGTCCTCCGTTCACAGATAACAATGTGACAGATGTCTTGAGTCTTCATTTTTATACAAAAAAAAAAAACCACCCATGTATTAATACTGTTAATTACATCATAATGTTAATAAAAACACTCATTAACACCACTCATTAACACCACTGAAGTGACAGAAGGTCCTTCCACTGCCTAGTCATTAAGACATTAAAATATGTATCTGCATTTTTCTGTTGCTTTTTATGTGGGAAAACCGTTGTCCCTGTCTTTTGCACATGAAAAAATGTCTTACAGCATATCACTAATTTGACACCTAGTAATCGTAATGTTCACTAAATTCTGACCAAAAATCAAGAAAGAAACAAAATGTATCAAGTATTTGTAGTGTCGAAGAATATATATATATAGTACTGAGCATGCCCTATAATGAATTCAGAGGAGAAAAAGTACAGCAATTCCACTTGTACGCAACTTACCCACCTCTTCTAAGGTGTCATTTCTGTCCCTATTTATATCCTGTTCTTCTTGCAGCTCCTTTTAATTTACTGTCTATGTTGAAGAAGAAACAATATGAAAATGCATATGAAAAACATAAGACACGGAGCTGGGTATAGCAAACCTTCACTGCTGGATTCTCAGTGTCTCGGTTGCTCATATGACAGAATTTGATTCTGATTCCAGTTGCGGGACACTTTGCCTGGTCCTTGCCTGCAAGGCCTCTGAAGTGTCGTGCTCTTGCCTGTGAAGGTGTGTACAGGCACAAAGCAGACCATGGCAAGATTACTCAGTAGAGCACAGAAAATAGGAGGTTAAAATTACCCAGCAGACTTCTGCAAAAATGAGTGGATTTTGGGGAAATCACTGAGTGGACCCAGGAAACCATCAATGAAAAATCCTGTCCAAGGCAACCACCACTGTAGCAAAGATGTGCTTTCTTTGATAAGGCACAGAAGAGCAGTTGTGAAGGCTGTTGCTTTTGTTGTAGAAGAGAAGAAAGACAAATCTGTAGTGGTAAGAGGTTAGCATACTTGAATTTTAGCATATCAGAACTAGAGCACAGGGGTTTATAATGCTCTGCTTGAGTTTGAGAGCAACTTTGGTCATGGTCAAGTGAGTACGATTACAGGTATAATGATAAGCATATAAATGGGGAACAGAAGCTGCTAGAAGTTCTGAGTTATGATGCTTTCGTTCTCAGCAAGATTTTTCTATCTGCTGTATATTAAGCTCATGTCCTCATCGAGAATATTTTAATACACAACTGAACTTTTGTACTTACTCCCTGTACACACCTTCAGTTTCCTCTCATAGGAAAAAAGGCTTCCCTGCACTCTGGCCCATTGTCTTCTGTTTCATCAGTATTACTTCAACAGTAGCATACATCGAACACCTACCGTACAGTTTCCTCTCTCTGTCTTCAAGAGCTTTATGGAGAGATCAACATCATCTTTTGTGCATGTTGGGAAACTACTCAATTTTTCCAGTATGCCAAGAAGGATGCTAGCAGGAACATTCCTTACTCTGGGAAGTTGTGCAATGATACTGCTTCACAGCTGCTCGATTTCTCATCTTTGCAGGAGCACAATTTTTGGTACAAGTCTCTGTTGCATTATACAGACAGAATCCAATGTGCAATCCAATCTAACTGCTTTACTGTAGTTATGAAATTCTCACATATGGCCTAGAAAAGGGGGCGGAAAGGCTATAAAAATAAACATAATCCAATCAGATTCATACTTCAGCGCTCAAACTCACAATGGCTCACAAAACATCCTGCAACGAGAGAACATCACCACAGTGATCACTGAAGAAGCCACTTACTCTTGCTGAAGGAAGGAGATTCTGGGCTCAAAAAAAGTTTTCACATGTGTTTTTTGTGGGCTTTAGTGGTAGTGAAACTTTCAGCACTGGAGTTTTTAGTAGTTCAAGCTATTAAAAGTAGGGTAAACAAAAAGAAACCCAGAATTGTGCTTTGACTCAGTTGGGTGCTTTTTTAAATTATTACGGATTAATGGAAAGTATATACAAATGAAAACTGGTAAAAATGCTACTTTTTTTTTATATTATTTTTTTCTTTTTTTTCATATTATTTTTTTCTTTTTTTTCCCCCAAAGCCAGAATTAAATCTTCTCTGAGAGAAGAGACTTAAATACCCTGAGTTAATCTGTTTTTCGTAGCTCATTCCAGGATTATATCTGAAGAGTAGGAGGGGAAGAGATGGCAGCAAATATTGTCATGACTTTAGGAGACTGTAACACTGAAAGTCATGTGGTACATGGCCAGCATCAAATAGAAGATTGGAGTGCACTGCTCTGCTCTGCATGTGAGCCTCAACAGCCCCAACTGAGCACAGAGACCCTTCATTTCCAGTAATTAGAGTAGTTTCAAAATAAAAACTTCATTATAAAATTTGGAACATCTGTTTTACTGCATTAAGCAAGTTTTATTTTGCTTATATTTTTTCTGTAATACAAAAATTTGTTACATGCAAAGACAGCAAAGACAACTGCTGTTTTAATAAATCCATTCCTAAAATCTCTTTCTAGTACAATTCATTAGTACGATTCACAGAATTTCTCGGGTTATACGAAGCATTTCAAGTGAACAAAACACTGTGCTTTTCCAATCGTTGCAGAAAGAATCAGTGATTTGAAAAGATGTATTAGCTTTATAGCAGTTTACTTAGTAAAGCTTCAAAATTAAATCTGTCTCTGAACAATCCTTAGCCAGCTTCAGAAGACACTGAGCAAAATGGTCAAAGATTCCTGACGTTTGGGGCTGGACATTTTAATGACAATCTGAGATTTGCTGTTGACCTCAGTGGAGCCAAAATTTAGTCCCAGAAGATTTTAAGGGATATCCCTGTAATATGAGGTTTTGTTGCTTCCTACACAGGCCTCTTCCACAATTACAAGACAACTTGGAGCATGGGAAAAGAAGGTGAGTTTGGAAAGAGCAGATCACAGCTCTTTTGAGCAACTAAGGTTTACCACAGAGTAAGTTTCTGTGCCTTCCTTGGACTTTCTCCCTCAGTAATGAACGAAACTTTTGGGACATCCCCTCCCATATATATATTTAATTAATGACTCTTTAGTTAAGCCAAACAGAAACACTCGGATTTATTGCTGACTCTGCTGGGATAGATACCAAGTTAACCCCATGCTCAGACTCAGAGGAGAGGGAGAGAGAAAGATTCACTCAGTAGCACCCTTCTCAACCCAAAGGCATTACCAGAAGTATAAGGGTATCTTTTAATTGCGGTCTCTAGCACCTCAGATCAATAAAGGATTATTTCAGATCTGTCCTGCAGTGTTCTGATCCTCCATGGGCAGCAGCATTAGCTGTCCAGGTTTTACATTTTGCTATGGCAATGTGATCCCAGAGCCTTGTCACTGGACTCCAATGTCACCTGCCCTGCCTTTACTCCACCGAGTCTGATTGTTATTTCACTTGTAACAGATTTACGCCAGAGTAGATGTGCTGTGCCGAATAACATTATTCCACTGGGGCTGCAAACAAGATCAGGCTATCAGCACCTTGTCTCTGCTATGCTTCTGCAAGATGCAAAGCCTGCAGGTGGGAGTCAGGGGGAGGAGCCCAGCATTCCCCCGGAGCTTGCCCTGCAGGAATGAGATCTCTCCTATTTCCGTTCTCTGATCCTCCAAGACTACCATAAAAGCTACAAACCTAACACACCAACTCCGGTTTCCCAGGCTCCTCCTTGGAAAAGCTCCTTCCTCACTCCCACCTCCTCACCCTGCCCCCACCAGCAGTGCGGTGGCATTGAAGAGGGGCTGCGTGATGGGGTGACGTGTGGATGAAGTCACCATAGAAACGGGGACTCTGGCCTCAATTGGCACACTGAGCTGCTCCCCACAGCCCCGAGAGAACACAGAAGCTGTTGTAGGTAGAATCACAGCCAATCAACACTGCCTGTCATTCAAAACCACTTAAAGCAATATCAGCATACACAAAGAAGGATATTCGAGGCAAATAATTTTCTCAATTGCTCTCCTCATATGCAGCCCTTGAATGAAAAGCTACAAAATGAACCTGTTACATGTACTTCTCTACAGAGCTTTTTCTGTGCATGTGTACCAGGCAGAAAAACTGATATTCTGATTTTACTGTTTTGATGTGTGCCATAGTCCTCTAATTTCTCCAAAAGCACTAGGGCATTATGTAAGACGCTTGGATATGATCCAGGATGTAGATAACAGCATAATAGGCATAAGAGAAAGTCCAACAAATTAGTAAACAAAGGATCTGATTCACTATTGATTTATTAATTTTCAGCTTGCCTAAGTACAGTGATTTTTCCCTAGCCTTTGCAAGTGTAAAATAACAGATAAAATGTCAAGCCATCATATTCAAAATCCATTAAGACATAGGAATGAAAAAACTTATTTTCAAAAGTACTTATGCTGAGCTCTCACAGGTGTTTAGGGAAATAAAGAACAGAGATAAATTTGCCAACATTTTCAAAAGTTCCTAGTCCAAGAGTTATCTCTGAAAAATGGCATTAAACTCAGAAATTACAAAACTCTTCTGATCCTGAAATACAAGTTATAGCAAATAATTACCTGAGAGACTGAAGACAAAATAAAAAGACAGATTACCAGGAAGAAGATTACAATAAGGCAGAGAGTAATTCAGGAGGCACCACAGGTGGAAAGGCAACTCATTGTCTAACACCAGCTCTTGGAAAATAACATGTTGAATTTTGCATCTGGAAGCTTACATGTATTGTAACACGACACCACCTGGAAGTCAGAGCAGTAAGATACAGTTACAGCCTAACCAATTATAATATATCCATAAATTATCAAAACAAGCATCCCAAATTAACAAGGACAAAATAAAAACTTAATTACCTTAAAGGAGAAATAAATAAAAAATAAAACACTCTCAAGTCTCTCAGCTAGCACAATGCAGACTGTTTCATCACCTTTTTCCTCACTGCAGCCCCTGCCCTTTTCACATAAAGACCCGAGTCCCCTAGCAGTCACAGGGAATTGGGCACTTCTGTGCCTTTAGAGTTGTGCAGCTTCATTTTACACTTGCCTGACTGATGCAATGGCCAGCTGCTGGACTGTAATGGCTTAATGAAGAAAAACAGCCTACTGTGGAGACCTCTAGAAAGGACTTTGCCTTGTTAGTCACCAGATGTGAGACTGGCATGGCCCTGCTTCTCCCAAACTCTCTTTAGGCACAGAGGAAGGAGCCTGTAACCCCGCTAGGATGCCTGAACCACTGGTGTCACTTCCTTTAAGCTGTGGTGGAGCACAATGGGGTAAGAAGCTCTGCAACCTGCTTGAGCAAGTCATGATGAGGATATCAAAGATTAAGATGAGCAACAAAATGTTTATATTGACTGTGGGCCACCACTCAGTGCGATGCACAGGTTGTGGCACAGCCTCCCTCATAGGAGGAAGCAGGCAGACCCCGGAGTACAGCCTGCTCATGAGTAACTTATTTTAAGACCATCCATTTAGTGCTGGAGAAGAGCTCTGAGATTGCCTTCAATCATTCTCCTTTATCTATGAAATCCCCCCCTGAAAATGGCTGTTTGAATGTTCTGGTAGTATGTTAGTGCCCAAACAGGAATATTGTTTTTCTTCAGCACTCAATGAGCATATTGTATAAAATGCAATGAGACGAGGTACAAAACTGATTAATCCAGAGAAATTTCAGTGTTTTGGCTTTCATTCCTGCGGTCTTGGCTATAAAACTTTCTGTACCGTTCCTCTCCCATTAGCCTCATTAAGTAATCAATGAGCTTTAGATACTAATGCAATATATAGACTATGCAGATGTATGCTTGCATAAGAGGCTTTATGCAAGTTTGGTATTATCCTATCCTCTGAATATGAAAAAGTAGTGTTGCAGGAAACAGTGATACAAATATCAGGGGTTTTTAGTGTAAAAAATGTCTTAAGTATCAACTTGATAATTTTAAAAAAATAAATCATTCTGGTAACAATACGTATGAGAAGTCCAGGAGTGACAGAGAGACTGATAGAGGTCATTTTTTCATTAGAAATGGCTGAGCGGCACTGGCCTGTTTCAGGGCATGCTCAGTTTCGTCATTATTTCTGAACAATAGGTACAATTGATTGCTGTAGGAATAAAATTCAGGTGTATAAAACTTCATCAAGCCTTCAGAAAAGATGAATGAAATGTTTGATAGCAAAAATAGAAGAAAGCCTTTATTTTATAACTGTAAGAATTGAGTTCTAACAAGCAACAGACCCAATTTGAGGTTTTGAGCAACCTGGTCTAGTGGGAGTTGTCTCTGCCCATAGCAGGGGGTTGGAACTAGATGATCTCTAAGGTCCCTTCCAACCCAAAACATTCTATGATTCTATGATTCTATGATTTCACCTAGTTTATTCTCCACTGACAGAGCCAAAGATTCCTTTGATTTTCATTACAATTTTAATTTTCTCAACCTCACCCCCTGTGAGGTTGAGAAACCAGACAGGTGTTGGAATGCAAGGGTTAAACCAAGACAAGTATGACACTGTGCATGACATACAGACTTCCCACAGCTGGATATAGGAGATCCCTTACAGATATGAAGGCTGAAGCTGTTTCCTTTACACAGCAGTGAAAAGCAGCATGATTTACTTCTCCCATTGCAATGAATTGTCATGGAGGGTGCAGATGGTATTGCTGTCCCTTTGGTGGGGCATCTTGTCTATTTGGTGGGGTCTGTGGGTATGAGGATGTGGATGAAGAGAAGGTGCAGCCTCAATGTGCTGTGCTATAGCTGTCTCTAGCTGAGGAGCAGCCATTAAAGAGGAGAAGGAGGAAAAAGGAGAGAGACAAGACAACCAGGACCACCATTTTTATAATGATCTGGTCAAACATACATGCCAAAATATGCCTGTTTTAACAAACTATTTGGTGCTGTCAGCATGCTTCTATTTGATGAGTTGTATGAACTTCAAATGTTATTTGTTTCTTAGCTTTGATTTTCCACCCAAGTGTTATTCCTCTTTAACATAAAGTCTCAAACTTTCAGTTTTCCATGGACAGAGAAAAAGTGCTCTCGTCTGGTGTAGAATTAGTTGTGTTCAGCACATCTCCTCGGGCAGGGAGATAAGCTGCAGCTTGTGCCAGCTGGGGCAGTGCCAGTACCATGAACTAGCATAGCACGCTCCAGCAGCTCCTCTTCCTGCCCCAACATAACCCAGTGTATTCCCAAGAGGGCAGAGGAGGTGAGTAAGCGAAGTGGTAGAAGTACAGCAAGTGCGTGCCACCCAGGCATCCTCCTGGTAAAGCGTCCTCTCCAACCTGCTTCTGATAACTGTTATTAAAGTGTTCTCTACTGAAAGGAGGCCATGTTTGGGTCATACTTTTAGGGTGTTATGTAAAGGGCTTCTTATCTTAACTTAGGAAAAGAAACCTATATAATTTAAAATGAAACTACACTTGGAGGAGAAATTGTTCCTCTCCTTTCTTTTCCTCTTTCGGCCTAGTGTCCTTTCATCTCTTGCACAACTACATACAACTAAAAGTAATTGTAGGCGGAATAAAAAAAAAAAACATGTCTCTGCATGAGCAAGGAATTATGGGGACTAGAAAACAAGATATTCACAGCTCTAATTAGAGTAAAAATATTTTTAGCTATTGAAGGCAAAAATACTGAAAAAGTTATGGGTATGCCCTGTCAGGGTGCAGTAAGTTACCAATGCTCTTCATGACAATAAATCTAAGGAGGAAGAATGAAAAATAAATAAAGAAGATAAAAGAAGGTAGGAAAGAGAGAGAGGCAAAACTAGAGGGTTTTGCCTATACTAACAGGATAAGAATTTTCATATGGAGCCAGATCAACAATCTTTCAGCTTACTGATAGGTATCTGACTGTGATCAATAGTGGATGCTAGAAGAGAACACAAAACCACATACTGATATCTCTCTCAGACGGTTTCCCAGGTCAAAAAAATTGTCAGTGGAGAGGGGTTTTTAGCTATGTGTTTTGCCTTTGTTGTCCCCAACTGATTTTTCTTCCATGATTTTGTTCAATCACTTTTTAAACCCACATAGACCCTCATATTCACAAGACCCTGTGGCAGGGATCTGAATAACTTAACCACAAGGACCATTTTCTTTTCTGTTTTTCTTTGGAATCCATCACCTGCTTTTTTCCTTCATTCACATTTGCATCTTTGTACTACTTGTGTGTGAAGAGAAGGAGTAACAGTGAACCCTTTATCCTTGTTTATCTTCCTTACTAAAGGTTGTAGGGACTTGTGTCATATTTCTCCTCAGTCACCCCATTTCCAGCCTGAAGACTCCAATCATACCTAGTCACCCCGTGAGCAGAGACACTTCAGACCCTGACTGCCCCTTCGTACTTCACCCCCTTCCACCATGCCTGTTTTGAAGGGGGCCCAGAACTGCTCTGGTAATCAAAATCTGCCTGTGTCATTGAATTATACTGGGCCAATAATGATGCTTTCTGGCTTGTTTTTTCCCTACCTAAATAATCTCTAATATTTTATTTCCACTGTTTTGCCTACTACTGACATTTGAGCCAGTGTATTTATACAACTGTTCAGCACCATGTCAGTACCTCATTCCTGAATGGTAATAGTCAGCTGAGAGCCCTCTTCTATGTGAAAGTTAACACCTTTCTGTGTATTATTTCCATCCATAGGTTTTTAAAGAACCTACAACAAAATCCGATCAGAAATGGAACTTTTCCTGTATTAACTTTTCTGTATAGGTTTCTTTGTAGTGGACTTGTCCTAGGGTAGATATCATTTAATTATATCTATTACATCATGAGCTGCTGGTCATGTAAAATGACTACAGAGATCTAGCAGCAAATTTCCTGATGGAAATACAGCTTTTATTAGTAAAAGAGTGCTCTAGCTTGTGTGGATTACACCCATTCCCCTTCCCCCCTAGAAAAGTAAATTATACAAACAGAAGCATTTTTGTGCCCATGTCAATTTTTATAACTGTGTCAGCACTGGAGTTTTAGCTAGAACAGATATTTTGAGAAGAAAGTCAATAATCCCAAATGATACTGAGAGGTGGGCAAATTCTTCTGCCATAAGATTGGTCTCTGCTATCATACGGCCTGACAATATGGGTGAAGGTAATTTGATAACCTGGTTTTCATTTGGACACTACTATGAGAGAATAAGAATCTGGATGTTTCCAAAAGCACAGTAAAACCCATTGTATGTTGGTATGAGATGCTATCACATCCCATTTTTGTTCATTTTTTGTTTTACTACAGAAAGTCCATCCAGACAACACTGAAAGAGTAGAAAAGATGCTAATTGCTATCCAGTGCAATTGGATATGGACTGCTGTGCTTGTCCTTCTGGAGAATATTGCATACATGAAATGTTACGTTGTTGTGATGGTCTCATCACTGCTATTTTGTATTCACCGAGACAAGGGGCCTAGGCATTTTCCTAGCAGAATCTATCCACCACTTTCATAGGAAAAGAACAATATGCTGGATTTATTTCTCAGCCCCAACTCCAGAAATATTCTGCTTTTTCATTCCTTATGTTTCAACCAATTATTCTTTTTAGTTGGTACGACCGTAGTCAGTATTTATGATGGGTTTCAAAGACCTAACTTAAATCATTAAGTATTATGAAGATAAAAAGTATCTTTTCATCATCCCAGTGTTTTTCCTTTTCAGCATAAATGTTCCATTTCCTACTTTCAATTGTCCTAAACTCATCAAATCTATATATATCCAGCTCATGCAGTCCCTGGGCTCAAGGCTGGAGGACATGCAGGTAGGGGGAGTAGCTTTCCACATCCCAGGAAATGCTGTTTTAGATGTGTTAGGTGCTGCTTGTCATGCCAGAAGAAGTGGGGAGGACTGTGAGGTAAGGGCAGCTGGAAAAGGGGCACCTGGTCTCCTCAGAGCTTACCCTGCCTCGAGGACTGCACACGGACCTCACAGATACACATGCAAAAAACTAAAACCATGCATATATATATATGTATATTTTAGAAGCATGTTCACATGCATGTATGCATGCACATTTATGTATATATGTATGTACAGTGTGTTTATGTCTATATATATTTTGTATATAGATGTATGTGTAGATGTACACATGTATGTATATGCTGTTATACCTCTGGGCACAATATCGTCAGTTAACTATCCCTCAGGAAGAATTCCCAGCCTGGAAACACAATCTTCCCCTGGCTGGAGCAAAGTTCCCTGCCGGGCTTTGTCCCCTGACCCCTCCGGCCGAGGAAGCACTTTTGGGGGCTGAGGCAGAGCCCAGGACCTCTCCCAGAGCTGCCAGCTGCTGCAGGAGGAGTGGGAAGTACCCCAACCCCAGCACTGTTCCCCCCGAGCCTCTTCTGGTCGGGTGTTCGTGCAGACGCACACAGACACAGGTGGGTCCAGGACACTCCCACACACAGCCATCAGATGGAAATACTCCCTTCCTTGGAGGGCAGGGGAAGGCAAGGCAAGGCAAGGCAAAGCTAAGCAAGGCTAGGCTAGGCTAGGCAAGGCTTGGCTTTTTTTTCTGCTTTTCTTTGTCTCTGTTTGGGAAAGACTTCAAGCGCAAAGTCTTTAGAGCCATCTAAGGTGCTTCAGAGCAGAGATAAATTCACCTCGTGACAAAATAAACAGGTGAAACAAATGACCATCTCTGGGGTTTGCCCACCGTACGGGTAAACACTCAACGGCACGCTAGTCTCTGTATTCACGCGAACAAATACCACCAGGGGATTATCCCTCCAGCAGAGCAGCGCGGCTTGCCTTTGTTCCTGTTTTGCCGGCGGGACCCGCCGCGCTCCCAGCGCAGATGAAGGCAGCGAACAAAGGACAATCCTGTCAGCGTCCCACTGCCGGTGCCCAAGGCGCCCGGCACCCCCGCCCGGTCAGAGCCGGCTCCCCTGAAGGGGACACTAAATAATTGATCAGAATACATTGTCGGGGTCCATTGGGAAGGGAAACCGGGCGCATCCCTTGCATGCAGCCTGCTCCTTCCCCCGTTGGCGCTGTAATCCTGTTCCACCATGTGCAGATAAATAAGGGGACGAAACTCAGCCTTCAGGCCTGGGCGGGGTTCTTGCCGTTTATTTTTTTCTTTTCTCTTCCTTTCACTGCTTTCCTCCCTCCCCCCTCTTTTCCGTCTCCCAGGCCCAGTGA
>NW_010134264.1:0-1709 GCF_000699245.1 Pterocles gutturalis | reverse complement strand
GTGCTGTCCTGGGCTGTTCTGTGTGCTCATAAGTCAGATAACCATGAGGCTATTTACCTGAAGGGCCAGGGAGTTTTTAACTGCAAAAAAAAGTTTCAAGGATAGACAATACAATGGATACAAGTGGAAACAGGATTTTATTTGGTTTGGTTTGGGTTTGGTTTGGGTTTCCTCGCCTCCTCTTTTCTCCTCGCCTCCTTTTTCCTCGTCTGCTTTTTCTTCTTTTCCTCATCTCTTTTACTCGTCTGGTTTTTCTTCTTGTCCTCGTCTGCTTTTTATTCTTTTCTTGTCCTCGTCTGCTTTTTATTCTTTTCCTCGTCTCCTTTTATCCTTCCCCTTTGTCTGCTTTTTATCCTTTTCCTCGTCTGCTTTTTGTTCTTTTCCTCGTCTGCTTTTCATTCTTTTCAACGTCTGCATTTTATCAATTTCTTTTCCACGTCTGCATTTTATTCTTTTCCTCCTCTGCTTTTTATTCTTTTCGTGGTCTCCTCTTTTTCTTGTCTGCTTTTTATTCTTCTCCTAGTGTGTCTGCTTTGTGTTCTTTAACCTGTCTTCTTTTTATTCTTTCCCCTGTCTGCTTTTTATTAGTTTCGTGTGCTTTTTATACTTTTCCTCGTCTGCTTTTCATTCTTTTCCTCGTCTGCTTTTTCTTCTTTTCTTTTCCACGTCAGCTTTTTATTCATCTCGTTTCCTCATCCGCTTTGATCCTTGTCCTCGTCCCCTTTTTATTCTTTTCCTTGTCTCCTCTTTTCATCGTCTGTTTTTTATTCGTTTCCTCTTCTCCTTTTTATTCTTTCCTTTTCCTCATCTGCTTTTTATTATTTTCTTTTCCTTGTCTGTTTTTTTCATTTCCTCATCTCCTTTTTATTCTTTTCCTCTTCTCCTTTTTTTCTCTTCCTCATCTGCTTTTTATTCTTTTCCTAGTCTCGTTTTTATTCTTTTATTTTCCTCATCTCCTTTTATTCTTTTCTTTTCCTCATCTCCTTTTTATTCTTTTCCTCGCCTCCTTTTTATTCTTTTCCTCGTATCCTTTTCATTCTTTTTCTCGTCTGCTTTTCATTCTTTTCCTCTTCTCTTTTGTATTCTTTTCCTTGCCTCTTTTTTATTCTTTTACTTGTTTCCTTTTTATTCTTTTCTTTCCCTCGTCTGCTTTTTATCTTTTGCTCATCTCATCTTTTCCTCGTCTGCTTTTTATTCTTTTCCTTGTCTGCTTTTTATTCTTTCCCCTGTCTGCTTTTTATTCTTTTCTTTTCCTCGTCTGCTTTTTATTAGTTTCTTTTCCTCATCTGTTTTTATCTTTTGCTCATCTCCTCTTTACCTCATCTGCTTTTTATTCCTTTCCTCCTCTGCTTTTTATTCTTTTCCTCCTCTGCTTTTTATTCTTTTCATGGTCTCCTCTTTTTCTTGTCTGCTTTTTATTCTTCTTCTAGTCTGCTCTTTTCCTCATCTGCTTTTTGTTCTCTTTTTATTCTTTCCCCTGTCTGCGTTTTATTAATTTCCTCGTCTGATTTGTATTCTTTTCCCTGTCTGCTTTTTATTCTTTCCCCTCTCTGATTTTGATTATTTTCCTCGTCTGCTCTTTATTCTTTTCCTTATCTGCTTTTTGTTCCTTTCCTCGTCTGCTTTTCATTCTTTTCCTCATCTGCTTTTTATTCATTTCTTTTCCATGTCCACTTTTTCTTATTTTCTTTTCCTCATCTGCTTTGATC
>NW_010134263.1:0-796 GCF_000699245.1 Pterocles gutturalis | reverse complement strand
GCCCATCACACACGACATGTAGAGCTGGTAGCCCTTGATGCCCAGCGCCACTGGCACCCGCCCAGTCCCGGGGCTGCCCTGCGATGGCCGGGGACGGTACAGAGCGATGTCGAGCTTCACTGCAGAGAGAAGGGAGGGGTCAACGGGTGGTCCCAGGGCTGGGGTGGGGCTCCCAGGTGGTGGTAGGGTCGGGGACAGGGACGCTGGGTGGGGACAGCGTCCCCTCACCTTTCCGCCCGGCGGAGGGTCCCTGCAGGTGCAGGGCCACCAGCTGGGTGGGTGACTCCAGCACAAAGCACTTGTGGCCTGGGAGCGGGTGTAGCGGTAGACTGGTGCCCCAGCATAGCTGCTCTCGATCCGCTGGAAGGAGATGGGCTCTGCAGGGACGGAGACCGTCAGGGGGATGCTGATGAACATGGGTCCAAGAGCATCCCCCGAGAGCATCCCCCAGTGAGGTGACACCCCTGACACCACCCATCCGTACCGAAAATATCATCCAGGAAGCTCCCAAGATCACTGTCGGCAAAATCCTTGTGCGCCGGCTGCTTCAGGAGCTTGGTCACAGCCACCACGAGGACAGCAGCACGACGAAAAGTCCTGGTGGAGTGTCCCTTGGTCACCATCACCTGGATGCCCACCTCAGGCAGCGTCACCTCCAAGTCCAGGCGGGGTTTCTGGGCAGGGAAGGGATGTGGGGTCAGAGCCCGGCTTCCCCCATCGTGGGGGTCCCCAGGCCATTCCCACCGCCCCAGTGTTACCTTCTGCGGGCAGAGGCAGTCGGGGCCATAAAATGTCT
>NW_010134262.1:0-689 GCF_000699245.1 Pterocles gutturalis | reverse complement strand
CTGCTGAGGATACGTTTTGCTTGCCAAGTTTGTAGTGACACTTCTCAGATTCCCCCACTCCCTGTTTTTTGGATCTATTACAGTGCCGTTTGTATATAGACTTTTTTTCTTTTTTGCCTCTTTTTTCAAGAAAATTGGAATTCTTTGGGAAGCTAATGGATACTGAGGAGGAGGAGCCTAAAAATCTCCTTTTGAATCTGTAAAAGAGGAGTACGAAGAAATTCTTAAATTTAGACATCAATTTAGCGTCACATTAAGCACCTCGAAGTATTTATGATTGCAGAGCAGGTACAAGCGAGGATTAGTAATAAGGTAAGGGAGCTATTTCCATCTTTGAGGCAGCAGCATTCGCTCAGGGTTATCAGTCCGCCGCTTTTCTTTTTTTTTTTTTTTTTTTTTTTCTTCTTATAGAATCTGAGCTGATTGATTTGCATTTTCGGTGCTGTTCTCCCGTCCTTCCGAGTCTTTTCCAATACGCCTGCTCGCATCCTTTCTCCCTGTCTGCTCTATATTTGGGAGTTTCTTCGCTGTGCACATGTTTTGCCTGTTATTTGCTAACTGTTTAAAACCACCAATCCTCTGTTTAAAATGATTTCTTATCTTCCCCTTTCCTCCACCCAGCAGGCTTCTTGAAAAGCCCCATAGAAAACTGCAGCACAAAAGCTTTTTTTTCCCCTTTGCATTTAAAA
>NW_010134261.1:0-1257 GCF_000699245.1 Pterocles gutturalis | reverse complement strand
GCTCGGCAGCACACTTCCCTCTGTGCTGCAACCTGCCCCACCACCCGGCCCCACCCCACCAGAAACATCCCCAAAGGAACGCAGGGAGGGGACACGGCGCTGGGACACCCGTCCTGTGCAAGGTGCACCCTGCCGCAGCGCTGCTGGGTGACCTGCTGCGAGCCCCCGGGGTGATGTGCCAGGTCCGGGACTGGGGCATCTCAGCAGAAGCCATCCCCTCCTTTTACGCCATGAAATCCTCCAGGGTGGGATCCGTCCCCAACAGCATGGGGACAGGGAAAGTCCTGCTGCTCAGCACCCGCTGAAGGCTGGGAGGTGGCTGGTGCCAGGGCAGGTCCCATCCCTGGATTGATGTGGAGACACGGTGCCCTGCCCGGTGACGGGGAGATCTGAGCAGCATCGGGCTTCGATAGAAACCAAAGCCAAGGTCCCGGGGACATTTTAAAGAAGATTTGCAGCAGCAAACTCAGCCCTGCTTCCCTTGGCCCTGATATCACTGTAGCAGGACTTTTTCTCGGAAAATTCAAGTGCATTTGGAAGAGGGTGTTTGCTTTCAGGGCAGCTGCAGTTTTTCCTCCCAAAGATGACGGTGCACGCACCTGGGTGCCAATGGGGCTGTGACATGTGGCACCAGCCCAGCCATCCTGATGGAGCAGGGGGACTGCCTGCTCCCTGGGGAGAGGGAGCCCTGCCTCCCGCAGGGTCTGACCCTCCCCGCTCACCCAGCACCCTCCATCCTGGCACCCTCCACCCCTGGCTGGGGGACACCGGTGGCTGCAGTCAGTGTGATGAGATGTGCTGGGGCTGGATGGAGATGGGGGCAATGGCCTTTCAGGGGGGGGCCTGTCTGTGGAGGGGCTCCAGGAGCCTGGCACCAGCTCTGGTGACTTTTCAGAGGCAGCATCACCAGGATGCTCGGGGTGAAAGATCCTGGTTTTCACAATGTTGTAGTTTTTGTGCTGTCAACACCCCCCACTCCCACCCTGGGGCTGCAGCCTGAGGTTTCCTTGCTTTTCCAACACATCAACAGCTTCCTAAAAACATCTCAGTCTGGGCTCTCCAGGAGTTTTTCCCCCTTGCTGGCTCTTCACCAGCCCCCCCATCTGGGTGTGGGACCTCCTGGGTTGCTCTCACACACAGGCAGATGGCTTTGTGCCCCCACAGTCCCTCTGGGAGTCTGTCCCTCCCCCATCCTTTGTCCCCCAGTCCCTCAGGACACAACCTGGGGGAAAAGCCCCCTGTGGCGGGGACACACCT
>NW_010134260.1:371-934 GCF_000699245.1 Pterocles gutturalis | reverse complement strand
GGCGGGGGGGGAGAAACTCGGAGTTAATACAAGTGCAAACCAAGAGAAGTGAGTACACAATACAGGAGTCAACAAAGCAAACACCCAGACGGGACAAAAACCGACCGCGCTACGGCCACATGGGGCGAAAGGACGCGGAACTGGGGGTCGTAAACCCCCAGCGGCAGAAACTCTTCACCCCCTTTCTGAGGCACGTCCAGCCTCTGCCCTTCCTTCCTGTCCCTGCTCCTGCATCACCGCCCTGCTCTGGAGATGCCCAGCCCCCGGCTATGAACTCTCCCTACAAACCATCCCGGAGCTGTTTGCTGCTTATCAGCAATGAAACTTATCTCTCCGAGCTCTCGAAAGAGGCTCTTCGGGGCCCTTCCAACCTTGGGTGGATGCCAACACAGCCCCTTTGAACGAGCATCATTATTGAGGCTGTAAAAATTTATGACCCTATTTACCGGGTCAAGATCCAAACGCCTTCACCAGCCGGCAGGAAACTACCCCGGAGGTGTCTGACCACATCGCGCCTTATAAAGGGTTTTACAATCGTAACGCTCAGGATAAAACCACATTTC
>NW_010134260.1:0-322 GCF_000699245.1 Pterocles gutturalis | reverse complement strand
CCCGGCGTACTTGGGTGGACTGCGAGACGGCTTCGTCCAGCGCCAGCGCCCGCTGGCACACCTCCTCCTTGATCTTGGCGTACATGGCCTCGGCCGTCGCGTATTTTTTCTGCACCATCTCCCCTTCCTCGGGGTTGAGGTCCTTGAGCTGGGGGCCGATTTTCAGCAGCTTGTCAATGTGAGGCTTGTGCTCTGCAATGGACTCTCGCAGTTGCTAGGGGAAAAAAAAAAAAGAAAAAAAAGAAAAAAAAGGACATTTGTTTAGAAATCTACGGAAAGCTGCTGCCGATTTATTTCATGCGACGCCCCGAGAGCAGCGATC
>NW_010134259.1:40545-44359 GCF_000699245.1 Pterocles gutturalis | reverse complement strand
CCAACCTTAATGAGTCTATGATTCTATGAGAATCTTTCCCTGATTTTTGAAGATTTTCTGCAGTCCTTAAAGACTTGTAATACCTTCTCTGCTCCTGAATTTGCTGTCTAAAAAAAAGTGATCAAACAGATTAAAAAACCCACAGTCCTACCTAGCACTGGCCAGTTCCATTGTCTTTGGTTTTTGGCTCTGAGGTCACTCATTTCACATGTACTCTCCTTGATACACCTCTTCAGTCCAGCTGGCAATGTGGCAAAGCTGACACTTCTGCAGCTATGCTGTTTCTAAATAAAAGACATCAGTCTCTACTACCATCCTCTAATAACGTTAAATTAAATGCATTTTTTTAAATGATATCATGTAGATTTTGTAGAGAGAGTTTTGCATTTACTCTGTGGATAAGTAAATGTTCCTTCTCCTAGTAATGATTTCTTAATTCTAAAAATAGAATTAAGAAATAACTCATTGTGAACAATTACTGTATCAATGAAAATTATTGCATGCTTTTGTATTTGATACTCTCTTAGCCTGTTTTTGCACACTGGCTGCTATTATACTTTCATTTTTTTTCTCACGTCCTGTTGTGAGCCTGTACCTTGCATCGGCACCAAATTAGTAGCACGCATTTTCAATTGACAAAAGATTTAGATGCATACGTTTGTTTTGTGTTTTAGTATAGCAATATATTAGGTGAAAAGCTTGTTCAAGCATGTGCCCTTGAGAGCTTTAGTTTAATTCTAGATGGTGCTGAGCATGTCAGAAATTTCAGACATGGACATCACTATCAGAAATCCGTTTCCAAGGACATACTTGGTTCTGGAACATATCCAGACCTTAAATGCAAGGTTTAGCATGTTAATAGGTATAGACTGACAATCTGTAAACATAAGATCTGGGGAATTATTCCTAGATCCTAACTCCTTTATGTTTACATATCCATAAATTACCCTGGAGAAGGGAGGCAGAAATGATGGTTACATACTGGTTTTTTTCTGTCTTGCTTTGCATACATAATTTTATGAAAATTGTTAGCGCACACTTTGCACTTCTGTTAGTCTGAAGGAGCGTATAGGAGATGAGGATAGCCAAACATACTTGACTGAAAAAGTTTAAGAAAGAACACAGAACATGGGGAGGGTTACAGGAGAAGACCAGTGGAAGGTTACAACTGGTAGTGCTGGCATTACGGGGCAGACAACAGGACCTGTTCTTAAGGTAGCCTAATTTTAAAAATGTACCAGTAGGGTAGAAAGTGTTGATCTGTGGGTGAGTGGGTTTAAATAAGGGGGAGGAGAAGGAGGGGGTTGGTGAGTGTTGGCCTCTGATAAAGGGCTTAACCTTTGTGTAGATTTATGCTGGCACTAGAAAGATAGGGAGGTGTGGGATAACAGGAGAAAGGATTTAATAGTAGTTATTGTAGCTTCTCTCTAGCTTTGATGCCAACATGTTTTCCCTAAAAACTGAATGGCCTCATTTCTGGGGGTGGCAAGTGTCCCCATGCTGCTTTTGTGGGAATGATTATTTGAACCTCTACAGAGCTTATTTCTATTTCCTTCTGAAATACATCTTTTAAATGTTCTTTCCTTGTAAAATTCTACTTAAAGATTTCTAAAAAATGTTAAATCTTTGCTTCTGTCCTTCCACTTGTAACTTTTATATTAACTTCCTCTCTGTGCTGCATCATTTCCTTTTTCACGCTAGCCAATGAGGACCACTGGCCAAAGGTATGTAAGATCAGTTTTGCTTCTTTTTTTTTTTTTTTTTTTTTGTGTGTGTTCTCTGTTGTTAATATGTAGGTCGTCCACCTAAATACAACACGGTGCTGGGGTTTGGGGCTTTGACCCCCACGTCCCCTCTGTCTGGTTATCCTGACTCCCCTGAAAATGAAAAGACAGAGACCACATTTACTTTTCCTGCAGCTGTTCAGCCTGTGTCCCTGCCTAGCCCCAGCTCCACAGACGTAAGTAACTCTTGGGGGGGGGTTACTTTTAGAAAGATACGCAGAAACAGCCACAAGGAAAATTGTTGCAGATTTTGTCTTTTTAGTCTCGCTCATCATTTTCCTGAGTCAGTGCAGTGAAATGGTCCAGCATTCTTTTGACACCCTTCCTTTATCCTCCTGCACCTATGTTCTTATCCTGTAGAGATTTTATTTATAACTCTTTCAGTGGATTGAAATATTGGGAGGCACCAGGTATGCTAGGTGAGCTCATTTCCTTTGTGCATTGTCTGAGATCTCGTCTGACTGAATTGAATCTGTCATCCATGAAAAAGGGGGAAGGAGAGAATGGAAAGTAATACTTACAGACCATAATAACAAAAAGTCGGGGTGTTTCTGTAGTGAGAGAAGGAGAGAAACCACATGGATCACCCAGGACAGCCAGGAGCAGCATTCGCAGCACTGGTTATGGCAGTTCTGGTGTACTGACGTGGCTAAATACATTGCTCCTGTGGTGAGATCACAAAATCTGTCTTGAGTGAAATCTGGTCATCCTGTTACAATTTATGAGGAACCGAGTGTCTTCTCTTTATTCAAAGATAAGATTTGCTACTCAAAGCACAACCTTTTTTAAGTTGCTGAGAATTATCCAGTTGTTTCATTGTTTCTATTTCTTGCAAAAACATTATGAAAAAGATTAAAGGTCAGGCATAAACTTTGGAAGATAAATAGTGTGGTAAGAATTGGACTGAGTCACTGCATAGGTCCAAAAAATGACATAATGGAGGGACTGTACACTGTAGGCTGTTTGAAAGTGTACTGTGTTCAGTATGGGTGAAACAATTAACTGCATGAAAATTATCAGGAGTTGTAGTATACTTTCAGTAAAGTACTTGCATGTTAATCAGCAGCACTTACTAGGCACAGTTTAAAAAAAAAAAAAAAAAAAAGGTGCTTGCTTATTTCTTCATACCAGTGGTGCAAACTCCTTCTGCAATCTGAGTCAGTGGTCTTTTCCCCCTGACCTTTTGTTTTTGAACCATATTACCACATATAATTGAGGCCCAACCATTTGAAATGGGCTTTAAGAAAGTGTTAGGCTGCTTTATGTTCATCTATGTGGTTGCACCACTGTAGGTACACAGACTGAGAGACCAACTCTACTGCCCACATACAATAGGGAATAGAAGCCAACTTCTTGCCTCTGAACTGTTTTTGCTCTGTAGATGTAACAGGAATAGAAATAGTACACATGTGTCTGAGTCACTGAAATAAATGGATGCAATTCTGATACCCAGGGAATATGTATGTGAAATTAAATGGTTATTTTTTATATAGTAACTTTTGAGAGCAGAATAGCACTTGACTGTAATAACCCTTTCCTGACAGTCAAATGAATGGGACTGGGGAACAGCCCCTCAGGGAGAAGGTGGGGCAGCTCCACCTCTGGGGACTTTTAAAAGTAAGCAGTACAAACAACTAGCAAACATGCTGGTGAGCGCATTTTTTACATTGGCCCCAAGAGAAGGACTGGATAATGTGGTGGGGATCTTTTCCATCTCTGACTTGTGTGTGTATACAGCTGAGTCTTTTCCCACTGTGTAAGAGTAACAACTCCAAAGAGTATAATAACTTCTTGCCCTGTTTTCTGCAGTGCCTGGTGGCAGCAAGCTACATCAAGAATAGTGAATTTCTGTAGCATTCAAATCTAGTTCTGAAGGCCCTGAATTTTCTGAATTTGGATAGTATTTAGGCCAAGGTTCTGTATTGCTTTAATATTAATTAATTAACGATAATAGAAGCATTTTAAGGGAGACGGCGGAAGATTACACTGCAGATAATTAACATTCTCTCTTACCTGAGCATATAATGATA
>NW_010134259.1:20425-40514 GCF_000699245.1 Pterocles gutturalis | reverse complement strand
ACTCTTTCTGCTTTAGAATAGTATCCAAATCTCCTTTAACATGTTTCCAGACAAGTAATTTAAGTTCATACATATGCAACAGCACTAACATTTTTGTGGGTTTAATTTTATCCCAAAATCCCATTCAATGCATATTTGCTATCAGTTGGGCTAATTTGATAGACGTTTCAGAAATATTTGGTATTGAATGCCATATAAATTAAAATACATGTAAAAGCAGAAAATATATTTCAAAGTACTCATAAAAATATTTTTTAAATTAAAAATAGACTATTCAACAAAATTTGAACCTTCAGAGAGCAAAATATTGGAAAGGAAGCAAACATGAGATCTTGTTCTATCATTACATGTTGTAATACTTACTTGCTAATCATAAAGCAAGGAATGGTTTCCCGTTGCCATCATGAGCTAGAAGGTAGTCTTCTATTAGTATGTTCTCGTAAAATTGCTGTATAAGCTTGTGCAGTCACATCCCTTTTTTGCGATTCAGTTTCCCCCATTTGTGCGTGCTTCCTTTTCCCATCAGAGTTTTGAGAACTTAGCAATACTTGTAAAAACCTTTAGCATCCTTGGCTGGAAAAGTGCTATGTAATGCTGGAAATGTATATTTAAACACCAACAGTACAAATCACGCTGGAGATGAGACAAAGAGGAAAGGTAGATCTTTTGCATTTAAGGAGCTTGCAGCTTAATTAGATGTAGGATACAGTATACATCGAAATGCTCATACCACAGTTTATGACCAGTGCTTCCACTGAAAAGAACTGTCCTGCCTGTCACCAGCAGTCAAATGGTTTTGATGGTTCAAGTCTGTGGTCACAAAATGCCTTTTTATTAGTAAACTTTTTTATATCAAAACAACATTTCAATTGAGAGGAGCACTAGAGAACATTCAGATTGCAAAGTCAAGCCGTAGAAGTTACGAAATGCCAGGATTATTATTGCTTCTGATAATTTAATTCACATACATCATACATTATGATCATCTTTATTTATATCATCATATTTTTTTTCCTGCTGAGAATATTTAGTTTTCCCTTGTTCTTCCAGTGAAATGTACATATAAGTATAGATATTACATATTCAGACACACAAACTACATATACTTCTGATTTGATACTGTATTATTCAGTTTGATTGCCCAAAGCCAGGCTCTGCTGCTCTAGACACTTTATAAAAATAAACTGTTAGCTGTCCAAAAAGCTTTCATTTGTTTTCCTGGTCTCTTGGTGCAGAGGAAGTAGAGCAAAAAGTTATGTTAAATCACCTTTTACGGTCTCTGTTGTGAAATTATTCTTCAGTCTCTTCAGCCTGTGGCATCTGTTTGAGCAGCCTGAGTGAGCTCTGCTCTAGCCTAACTTGTCTGCCTATAGCCTTCACAGAGCTGGTCCAGAAGCTGAGATTAGTGGGGTGCATGTCACAACGACATCAAATCCAGCCCCCCTTTATGCATACA
Source organism: Pterocles gutturalis (assembly GCF_000699245.1). Lineage (NCBI taxonomy): Eukaryota > Metazoa > Chordata > Aves > Pterocliformes > Pteroclidae > Pterocles > Pterocles gutturalis. The sequence continues at coordinate 39,058 of NW_010134259.1, read as the reverse complement.
TTTATTAACTGCTCATAAAACCCGGGGTATTTCTTTGGAATCAAACAGTGGCTGGGATTTTGGTAAGGCCAGTTATTAATTCTGAGGAAATGCACTGAATTTTGCACTACCAAAAATAGGACTATGGATTTTGTGCATGTCTGTTGTCATCTTGGTGCATTCAGCCAGCTGCACACTGATCAGCTGTGTCACTTCAGGTTTTGCAGCGTTCAGTTGAATTCAGAAGGTTCTAAATTTCTAAATGTCTCCCCCTCAAGAGGCAACTGCATGTGTCTCTTGTGTAGGTCTCTTTCTGCAGGGTATTAGACAAAATATGTTTGGTTTTCACACACCAATAATTTTGCACCTGAGCCAGTTACCAAGTGCCATCATATAGTCAGTGGCAACCAAAGCATCTTAACACATGTAATTCCCTAGAATGAGAATTTTCTTCTAAAATGTGAGAATTTTCCTCTGAAATTTTTCCTTAGGTTGCAGAGGATTTTGTTTTAGCTTAGATGACATCTCCTGCCTGCCTTCTTTTCCTTGTACTTGGAGAATGCATAATAGAGGAAGAGAAGTTCTTCCCAGCCTGGTTACACAGATCACTTCACAAGAGGCATGAAATGTCACTCATTTAATTGTTCACTTAACACTAAGGAACTCTTTGGTGCTAAAGGATTAAATAATACTGTAACCCAGCTCTGGGCGATCCCTGGGAGTTACGGAACCAAAACATGGCACTGAAAATTCACTAAAGGTCGATCCTTTACAAAACACGACGTCAGTGCCAGCCTTAGGAATTAAAAGAAGAATAGCCTTCCCTTCGAAGAAAGGCCTTATCAGCAATAGTGATGGGGACTAGAGACCTGAGCAGACTGCTTGTGTGTCATTCTTCTAATATGTTTAATATTTTATCCATAGTAGAGATTAGTGTCATTTTTCTTGCCTGGCAACTTAATGTGTGAGTGCACAGCCAAGTCTGCTATCTCTCCAAAATGATAGAACTTACTGTAAAAGTCTGTACAGGTCAAAATGAAACCTTGCACACGTTGGTATTTCATGCCAGGGGAGTGTATACATGCAGTTTGACTCAACACATATCTTAAGATCACGATCTTGCAGATCTGGTGTGTGTGAAACTTTGACCAAAGTTGGTGAAAACAGTGTATTTCAGACTCCAGGTGGGGCCTTGAATATGTTGAGTTGCCAGGACAGCCCACAGGCAGTGAGAGGAGAGGGCATGAGATGGGAGTAACAGGAGAGAGAGGGAAGAAAAAGTGACAAAAACTAGACCTATCTTTCTGGGGAGTTAATGGCTGTAGAAAAAAATTCTCTCTGATGGTGATGCAATAGTAACTAAACCTAGGTTTTTTAAGAGATACTGCCAGTAATATTTCCAATTCTTTCTTTAAAAAAACCCTTAGTTAGAAAATCTGTCCTGGTGTTCCTTCATTCTGGCTCTCAGCCTATGTTAGTGATGAAACATAAACCATTCTCTATAGAGAATGAGAAGATTTAGAGTCATGGCTTTTTCGTGCAATCTGAGGTAACCTAAGTGAAATAAAAAGAATTGTCTCAGAACATAGTTTATTCTGTTCTTTTTCATTTACAAGCACAACACCTTTTCCTTCCAGTTTCATTTTTAAAGATGACCTAAATATTTGACAGTGCTCTTTTAAGTCACTCAGTTGGGGTTTCTTACATACTATTACTGGCAAGAGAGAGCCTCATCAGCGTTCCTGAAGACAGGTTGTGCTTACATCCAGAAATGAGGAGGGTTAAGAAAGTGGGTAGCTCATCACTGTAGGCAAAAAAAAAGCAAGGTAAGGGGGAATCTTAAAGAAGGCAGGCTATGGGGTAGCAGTTGTTAAGAGAAGCTATGGTAGTAAGTGTTTGCTGTAAAATACCGCCTTGGAGGAAAGAGGGAGTGTTTGGGAGGAGAGATGTCAGTGTTTCTGACATCCTGCCTGGTTTTCCTAAAAGCACTAAGAAGTGCTTGACCGCTTGGAATCCCCTTAAAACTAGTTTGTGCTGTAAACTTTGCATTCAACTAGGATATAGATGTCAAAGGTCAAAGTTCACTTTTTGCCTTCTCTCTCTCTCTCTTCCCCTCAATTTTATAGGGTGATATCCATGAGGATTTTTGCAGTGTTTGCAGAAAAAGCGGGCAGTTGCTGATGTGTGACACGTGTTCACGTGTTTATCACCTGGACTGTCTGGACCCACCTCTGAAAACCATTCCCAAGGGCATGTGGATCTGTCCCAAATGTCAAGACCAGGTATTGTTTGACAGACAGGGAGAGTCTGTATACAATGCACTATGAAGATTTTTTTGTGTTAAAGAAAATAACCAGATCACTTGGCTTGCTTAGATCAAGATAGCCTGCAACTGAAATCTGTAATAAAGCTTGTGTGAATTTGATCAAATTACATCTGTTGGAATGCATGCAAATACAAAACTGTTAAATCTTGCTCCCAGATTTGGGGTCTTTACTTGTTACCCTTGTGTTTTTACTCTTTTTCTGGGCCAAAGCACACAACTTTTGGGAAAGGTTCTCTATGACCCATAGAAATTTTGCTGTTCATCTTAAGCTTGTTGTTTCTTCAAAAGTTATTAGTATATTGTTCTGGACAAATAAATAAAGCATTTGCACAAGCCTACCTCAATAGAGAGAGCAAATATAAGGCCCTGATGGCTCATATAAATCAAACATCAGAGAGGTTGTCTTCAGTGATCTCTTTAATAACATCATCCAGCACCAGTATAATGAGGATAGGTGAACAGTTTGGTGGTTCTTCCTTCCAGATCCCTTTCTGAAAGTACACAATTGAAGTGAACAGATTATATTTGAATTTTTTTTTATAATTGCATTGAGATTACAAGATGAAGAGGTAAACTATTTTTTTCCTAACCCTTACATGGAACTCCAGAAGTTGCAAAAGATTGCTGTTAATCAGCAGCCTGAAGCTGTTAGCATTCTGTCTGATGTAGCATATTGCTTGGTGGCCCACGTGACCTTCGGTTTGCCAGATGGTAATGTAAGAAAACAGCCTGGCATATAACATGCTGTTTGGAAGAATGAAAATGCAAAACTCAGGGGGCTGGGAGTGTTACCACTTCCCTGTTCCTGCTCTTGTCTACTCTCACCTTATCCCTCTTAATATTTCTGTGATAGCTTCCCACAAAATTGAGGGGGGAGGAAGCCTGAGTTATTTCACTATGAAGTGACTGAGACCTCTATCTTCTGAGACATCAACCTGATTCACTTATTAAAAATATGTCTTTCCTTTCAAAATAAGGTTTGTTGGGAACGAATATGTAGGAAGGATCTGGAAGATGTAAATGGTGCTTACCCTTACAAAGAGGGTTTGACAACTCTACTAAGATGATTCTGATAAGAAGGGGAGATAGGAAGGTTTTGTGTTTTACTAGCCAGGAAGTGTGATGTTTGAATGTATGGTATGGAGACTGTTCTGTGCCATGAAAGCTTTTCTTCCAGAACAACTAAGATCAGCAATTTGTCTGAACCATGAAATAATGTTTATGTCTCCTGGCAAGTTTGAGTTCAGATATATTATCTTTTCATTCCTCTTTTAAGTAGTTCAGTTTCATTAGTAGGCTTTTTCTGTGGCTATGGAGAGAATTTGAGAAAATGCTGACATTTGTAAGAAGCAGGCCTGCTTTCTGGGAGCCACAGTACAGTTGTGAATAATTCCCTCTGTTAAATCTCAGAACAGGTCTGTGAAGCTTCATGTTAACAGGGCTGAGACTAATGATTGCCATAAAAGAAAATCCTTGGTCTTTCCCTCTCCCCCATTTGCTTTCTTAAAGGTAGATGTGTACCAGCTAAATCTGTAAACACTTTTCTTTCAGATGCTAAAGAAGGAAGAAGCAATCCCATGGCCAGGAACTTTAGCAATTGTTCATTCATATATTGCATATAAAGCAGGTAGGAAAATGGAAAACAACATGTGTTTCACTTCTAATAATGGTAGATGTTATTTCAGGAATGGGATAGAATGGTACTTCCTTTACAAAAGGAAATTAAAGGGGAAGAACCTTAATCACTAGTGAAATTAAAATAGCAGTCTAAATATTTGTTAAGCTTTCTGCGGTGCTTGTGTATGTAGGGGAAATTTTGGGTGTATTTAATGCATAGGTTGTTGAATTGACTTTAAACTCAATTACCCTCTTTACATGAAGCAGTTTAGGGCTTCTATCCACTTGTAACAGGAACATTTTTAATATTCTGATTAATATCCTGTTTTGCAGCAAAAGAAGAGGAAAAACAGAAACTACTTAAATGGAGTTCAGATTTAAAACAGGAAAGAGAACAACTAGAGCAGAAGGTCAAACAGCTCAGCAATTCTATAACAGTGAGTATAGCCTTCCCAGATAGTTCTGCACCTGTGTTCTGGTGCCAGAACACAGAGAGAAAACTGTAGAGCGGGTCCATGTACTAAACCTGTCTTCGACTGGATTTACTGAGAATTGAGCGAACACTTTCCTTTGCTTTTTAGGACTTTGGGGAGTATGAAATAAAGCAACATATACTTACATTGAGTCACTTATACGTGATCTATGCTGACCATATATTGTAGACATACAGTGACCTATAATATCAGCAGGTGACAGACATGACCCAGAGCATTATTGTCTGTGGGCAGTAGATTAAGTCAAATTCTCCAGTGGCTCACTTAAATAAGAATGGTTGGGTCTCTGTGTGTAATAAGAATTACAGTCTTGGTGCACTTTCCAGACCTTCCTAATACAAAAGTGACCGTTTACTCATGAGTGACTCTCAGGCTCTTGACATGTTGCCTTGGCAGTCAGCAGCTGCACACTGTGCATGCCTCTGCATAATATTAATCGGACAATGTCACACTTCTAGCCAGAAGCTGTAGTTTCCACCTTAGGTTATCACAGTAATCGGAACATACATATTAATTGGCTCTCTTCTCAGCTTAAAATGCAAATCAGGCTTTTGAGTTGCCTGGGTAAAGTTTGAGCTCCTCACTTAGCACAGCCCTAGTCGGTATCGTAGAATGAAAAATACTGACATCTCTTACGTGGCTGCATCTGTAAGGCTGGATGCATAAAGACAGACTTTTATTTTCAAATACTTTCCGGTCTGCCTGTCTTCCCCTATTAGAACAAAACCAAGTGTCCCATGTTTAAAGACCCTGAAATGCTGATGATACAAAGAAAACACCTGTGAGCAAACAAGCAGTGAGAGGTGCTGGTCAGCAGTTCTGGAGGCTGTCATCTTCTGGTTAGTGGTAGCTGGGCATAACCCGAGCAGCACTAGAACACTAATGCTGTTTCTCAGTGATGTTCCCAGGCAGATGCAAGCCCTGAACATGAGGGAATGACAGTAGCTAAGGAAAATGGTTTATTTTTAATGTTCAAGCCATTGTTTATGTTTTCATTGGAGGTGTCCAAAAAAGACACATTAGATAGGAATTTTGCAGTGTCTTTATGATGCCATGCGCTGCATGTGAAAAAAGTAAAGCTGGACATTAGCGTGGATAAAAGGTTTGAAAAAATGTAGGAAGGTTGCCATCTTCATGTAAGAACCTGAATGTTACAGATATAGCTACCATCTCCTCCTTTTTGAGAGTTTCAAATACAGATATAAGCAGTTTTTCACCCCTGAAACATCACTTGTGGGCTTTTTTTAAAGTTATCTTACCCTGACTCTTAACTGATGAGCTAGCTAGGTTACTAGTGCTTCTAAGAGAAAGAAGTGGCCACAAAATAAGATTTTCAAGTGAAGAAGGGCTTGTTTTTCTTTTCAAGTGCCCCTTTATTTATTGAGAGGAGGAAGTGATATTCCTGGTAAAATACACGTGAAAGCAAAGGCTGTATCCTGTTAGTGGCATGCACACCCACTGTCAGCAGTCAGCTGCAGTAAGATGCCTGAGTTTGCAGATCTGAGCTAAAGAAATGTCAGCAATGCAATACTAATAGAAAAATGGTAAGAACATATACTTGGAAGTTTCCCTTCAAAAGGAACACAAAAGGATGGAGCTGTCTGTGTGGATTTGCAGAATGCCTTGGGATGAAAGGGGGCCATACCAGCTGACAACTACATACTGGCAATGTAATTCCTCAGCCTCCAAATATGAATTCTGTGAACACAGCCCTGAAACTCTTTTTCTTCTAGGCCGGGAAAATGAAATTGTAGTTGCAGTCTTTTCTGCATACTTACATTTAGATCTGCGAACATCGTATTCCTTCTGTTACTTTCTTTCATTCATAAGCTTGAACTTATTCCCGCTTTTCTGTTTTGTTGCAGAAATGCATGGAAATGAAGAACACCAACCTTGCAAAACAGAAGGAGATGCACAGCTCCTTGGAGAAGGTAAAACAGCTGATCCGCCTCATCCAAGGCATCGACCTTTCAAAACCCATAAACTCTGAGGTCAATTCAGTAGCCATCTCCAACGGCATGGACTCGACTAACAATACTAATGCTGCCGGCTCCACCTTAGCCCCCTCCCCTGCCCAGAGCTGCATGGTGAACTGTAGCAAGGGCGATGAGACTAAATAACACAGTGAAGTTAAGAAGGAGCCAGGGGAGGGGGCAGCGAGGAGGAAGAGCAAAATAATGAAACTCTAGAAAAGCAAAACTGGATTTCTTCTGAAAGTGCAAAATTCTTTAGTTCTTTGGTTCCAGAGAGAGCGTGAAGATGCTTGTGCCAGGCGGCACCGAAGTTTGCCAATTGATCCTTCTTATTCTGTGTGTACATGCAAAGTTTGGATGATGTTACATGAATAGTGCCAGCTGGGGGTTCTTTGCCAGCACCATGCCAAGTGAAATAATATATTTACTCTCTCTATATTTTACACCAGTGTGTGCCTGCAGCAGCCTCCACAGCCACTATAGGTTTGTTTTATTTTTGTTTGGGGTAGGGAGGAGGGAGGAGAGCAGGTTTCAAATCCTTATTTGCAGAACAGTTTGTTTAGGTAGGGGAAGACAAAAACAAGTCCAAAGAGCCTATGGGCTTTTCCTGTTTCTAAACTCTCAGTACTATTAAACCAAAAACCCAGAAATATAAATTATCAAATCCCAGTGCCCAGAAGGGACAAGCCTATCAAATAAGCAGTATTTACTATTGTTTAGACAGATGTACAAAAGGGAAGGAGATGGACTTTTCACTAAGTAACCAGCACATGTACAGGCTGAGGATCTACTGTCCCAACAGCTTTGGGTTAATCCTATTTCTTCACATTAAACAACAGACATGCTTTGCAGGATTGGTTTGGGTCCTCACACTCATCCAGAAAGCCTATGTTGGGAATGGGAAAATAGAGGGCCAGAATGCAGGGTCAGCTTGGAGCATTGGGTGGAGGTGTCCCAAGAGAAAACATGCATTGATTACTTGAAAATGAGATTCCAACCCTTTTCTATATTTATAAACAACAAAGGTATCCTGAACAAAATAGCACATGGCCCAGATGTGTGAACTGAACAGAGAAATGTCCTTTTCTTTCACTTCCTTTCTCTTCTTTTGGTAACAAGAACTAAATAAGGAATAGAAAAGCTGTTTTTCAGGCTGACAGTCTAATTAAAGAGGTAGATGGGACCTTGCATGGTATAGATTAGAAGTAATAGTGTCAGTGAGATACAGTGAGTCTTTGTGAGTCCTTGTGTCATCGTTTTGGGCACTGTTTTTTTATGCAAGGGCAAAATCTTTGTATCTGGGGGAAAAAAAACAACTTTTTTAAATTAAAAAGCAAAATAAAAGTTATTGAGGTCTTCCTAGTGTTACTTAAAATAAGATAAGGTAAGAAATGTTGTAAAAAAATTACAAAAGTGCTATTTGTTTCCTAAACAAGTTATTTCTATTAAAAAGGTGTCAGAACTGGAGAAAATGCTGTGTACTTAGAATTTTTTAACACAGACTTTGCTTATTTATGATGACATTCTGCTGTCTTTGTGTTTTAAAATCCAGTGGGACAGTTTCCATAGATTATATCATACATGCTACTAGCTAAACTCTGAAAAGAATCAAATCCTACAGTGCTGGATCTCACCCCACCTGGAGGATCTGCCAGACTTGTCGCTGCTGTTACCATATCTCCCCCATTCTTTCATGTGTTTGTAACCCAGAGAAAAGCAATTGGCAGCATCCTTGTTTGAGGCTTTTATAGTTTTGTGATACAGACTCATTAGAGCTTGAGAATGGAAGACAGTGAGCTGGTTAGACTGAAATCGCCTTCTGTTATATCCTCTTGTTTAAGGCGTTCATCTCATGTATAATCTTTTCACTCTAGATAGCAAAGCTTACCTTGTGCTTCCTATTATTGTGGGGCCTGTCTCGGTTTAGAGTGCTGATTCTGGTCACTTAGGGTTGTGTCCCAGAGCTGCCTAGTTTCACTACTGCATATAAGCATTTGGGCAAACTCCATTTCCACTGGAAGTACTGGGGAAGCTCCCTTTACTTCGAGTGGGAGCAGAGCTGAGCCATTACACACCCGAGGTGAGGCAGAGTTCTGGTGTGGTGCCCTTGAGAGCACACGTTGGATGGCAAGGCAGACCACTCAGCTGTTTCTAGTGGAAGAGAGAAAAGCTTTGTATTTCAAAGATGCGTTTCTGAGGAAGAAGTGAATATTCCAGACACTACATAGCCTGAAAGAGCCTCCTTGCTGCCACAGCCAAGTATGCTTCTGCGGGATTCTTGGAGCTGTTTTCTGACCTCTTCTTTAGGTTGCTCTTCTGCCCTTTAAGGACTTTTATTCCTTCTGTAGGAGTGTGCACTATTTTCAGCTCGGAGCTCAGAACTGATATCCCAAGTGAGTTCTCACATTTGTCTGTAGTTGGGAAAGTGACTCTTAGGTGCACTTCGCAGCTGAACCTGTGATAACCTCAACTCTTGTCTTTTGATGTTTGAGTTCTGTTCTGGAACTAGCAGAGCTGGAAGGATAAGTTAGCACAAGTGGCAAGGAGACAGATGGGCAGATGATGTCAAAACTGATCACATTAAAACTGTCTGTCCATCAACCCAGTTACCAGTGGGGGTCATTACCATAGGGCATCACCGGGCCAGCAACCGATAGCATTTAAACAAAGGAATATGTATTTCAGGGGATGATGAGAAAAAACAAACTGAATATGAGCCTTCTTTCTTTAGAATACGAGCTAGCAGCTGATGGCCAGATACTCAGGAGAAGCTGTCTTTCTGGCCAGGTTGTTCTCTAGTTGGCCACTGGGTAATTCTTAACATCATCTTCTGAAGCATCGAGTATGTTCCTGATAAGAGACAGTCTCTAGGGATAAGTGTGCTGAGCCTTTGTGGTTCTCATGTTCTGATTTCTGGTGTTACCTTGTGAGCTCTTGGAAGCACTGCACTATGTGGGGGTAGCAAGCTATGCCTGAAGACTTGATAGTCCTTCTGTTTTCTTTGCCAATTCAGGAGATGGAAGTGAAGTTTACTGGTAGCCATATTTAAATTTGAGCACAGTTAACCAGCCAGGAGATGTTAAAACAGCTATTACTGCTTTTCCGAGGCACCTGCTTGTCTCCAGAATCCAAGTAGATAAGTATAGACTTTTATGTCCGTTTTGTTACAGCATTTGTGTTCCAGACTGTAAGAAGACACCTTTAGTTAATCATTACCTGGCAGAGAAATTATCTTAACTTAGACTTTTTGATGCTTCTAGGTAATTTTCTCTCTCTCTGTTGCTGATCCTGTTTGGATGCTTTCCCTCCTGGCTCTGCAGCAGTATCCATTGATAGGCAAGGAGCATTCCCAGGGCTGTACTGACACTGGCAATCATGCTGCTACATAGACACAAGTAAATTGGGGTTATCTCTGCCCAATTAGCAACAACAAGGTGGAAGGAGAATTGGCATTTGCTAAATACGGAGGAAAATGGTTTTTTTTCCAGCTGCTCTAAGAAGGTTCAAATCAAGGGAGATATTTAAACTCTTTGACAGCTTAAAGCTTAAGCTTGTCCTCTGGGTTTGGATTGGTGTATTTTTGGTTGGGGTTTTTTTGTAATATTTGAGATAGAGTGGGGAAGCTGTCATAATGACTGGCGTTTTGTACTTCCAAATCACCAGCAATATATTAACTAATTCTTATGTCATTGCTTGTCATTGGTGGGAAATAAGTGGCTTTTAAACCTCTGTTACAGAGGAGGAGATGAGACCACAGAGGAAGCTCATCTCAGAGATGGTCCTGGCTCTCAGCCCAGTGCTAAGGGCTTTAAGAATTCACCCCGCTTCCTTGCTCAGAAATAGAGTAAGCGCTGCAGAGCAGTTTTTTCCCTTCTCCCTGCCAGCTGTTCTTTAAACAGCTGGAAAGGTTTGTTGTGGTCAGAGTGGGAAAGCAAGCACGTGATCTGGCTAGAAGTATTAGTATTATCATTAATATTCTCATTATCTTCGTTTAGAGCCAGCAGTGGGTTTAGTGCTGTACAAAATGCAGTAAAGGCAGTACTCCTAGGGATGATTGGCAGGCATGGCGAGTAGTTCTTCAAGGACATCATTAGCCAGGAGTTACCACGGGGATATGAATTAAAAGCCGGTAACCTAGAAATTAAGGAGGTGATAATTTTATGGGCAGATCTGTTGGTTTTGTTGTTGGTAGAAAAAACAATATTGTATTTTATCCTTGCTAGCAGAGCAGGCTTAAGAAAGCACATCCGTATTCCAGCTGTCTAGAAATGTGAACCCCATTTCTGACCTCCTTGGCTTCAAATCATCTTCTTCCCTGTACTGTTGCAGAGACAGCCCTGAAAAGCAGCATGATCAGCATTCAGGAGGACCCAGAGTGAAATCTCCCTCTTAGCCCCTACCAAGCTGTGGCAGCCTACAATACAGGGAGTAAACTCTGAAATTTCCTTCCCATGTGGATACAGTGGAAAATATTTGTGAATTTGCAGTGCACATATTTCTCTTTCCTTTTTTTCCCAGCTGGGTTGCACCCTGCCCTCTTTGTTTCTGAAGCACTAATGATGACTACATGTTTTTTCATGAAACATGTTTTTAAAATATCATATTCGGATGTCAAACCAAAATTCACTCTTTTACTGAGGGACTCTCTCAGTGTGCTGCGCGGATAACCACTGAAATACCGATACTACACTTCCTTGTGGACCATGCCCCTTTGGCCAGAATTTGTTGTGTCTTTTCCGAACTGTTTTGACCCTTCTTCACCTCCATTTGTCCTCCTTTGGGATTCTGAAGATCCAGGGCAAGTTCAGCCTTGCTGGGTTACTGCAGCAAGTTTTCTGATAAGTGTGTAGAAACTCTTCAAAAGAGTCAAGAACATGGAGAAAGATGTTTTGTCATGCAGTTAATTAATTTTGCGCTTAGGCTTGCCTGGCCAACAAACTACCTCAGCAAAGGCCATTCCCAAGCTCTGTGGGGGTTCTGTAGTTTCTGGCAAAAACGTCTTCAAAGAAGCCTTCCAACAGCCAGCTAGGTACTGGTCTGCGAGGGCATGCGAGCGAGCCTCGCAGCAACCCGCTGTTGGATCCTTGTTTCCAGTGGTCAGACCTGGACCAGGGAATGCCCTAAAAATCAGGTGTGATCAGGAGAACACAAGAGCTGCAGACATCTTGTCTCCAGGTTAATGCCGTCTTACTCAGATCCTTCCGGATCCTTCCGTCCTGTTTGTAACACCTGCAGAATGGAATGTAATACTTGAAAAACTAGACTCTCTCTATCCTTTACCTTTAGCTCCCATTTCCCCCCGTGTTTATCGTTTATCTGGGACAAGAACTTTCTGCATCATTGCGTCTTGTATAGGCTGAGCACATAGCTGAAACTTGCCAATAAAGAAAATTATTTATACCGTGCACTGGTAAGCTTGGTAATTATAGACCCATGAAGAGAGAAACACCTCTGCTAGAGGTTAATTTAAGATGTGGGCTTGTTTCAGAAAACCAAGACCTTACTGGTGTGAGGGTCTGTCTGTGTCCCCTCTCAGTATTACTAAACTACCCGAGTAGTGAATGGAAAACAGGCTCACCAAGAGCAGCCATGCTGTGAAAATCGCTGCGCTGGAGCCTGTCGCATGAGAACAGTTGGGGCACAGGCGGGTGCTGCAGGGACAAGGGAAAGGACAGAAGCTGCTTTTGAGAAGCAAGGGCAGCGAGAAGGGGTACAAGGCTGGAGACAGGGGAGAGGAAGAAAAGCAGAAGGAGCGAAAGAAAGGAGGATTATGTGGGGTAAAGCAGAGCAGACAGAAGAAATGGAAAGAGATGAGAAGGAGGGAAAGTGAGGGTAGGAAAAATCCAGGAGTGAAATAGGGCTCCGTTGTGAGGAGAGGGGTATCCCTGCAGTTACGGGGTTTGAAACTACAATGGAAAGACTAGAATAAAAAGGCTCTTTATCCTGCCTCGATTTCTGACTTGGGTTCATCTGTATTCCAAAAGGACCAAGTGTGGTGGGAGCAAAGAGTTTCTCAGCTGCAGATGGGGAAGGAAGCAAGCACTAGTCATCCCCAGCTCTGCTTCTACTGCCGAGTCATCCCATCCTGACGGGAGCCTTGTTGGACTTCTATGCTACACTGTGGGACGGGGCAGGTCAAGCAGACCTTGGGGCAGCCAAAGCCTGCTCTCATCTGGACTGAATTAATTAAAAATTTCCCAGTGTGATTGCACCTTCCTAGTTCGAGCATTGCGATCAGCCTAGCTGAACCCAGTGTCAGCTTCCAGAGGTCCTGGGTCCTGAGTGGGTAGAGGAGGTGATGCCGGGCAGGACCTGTGAGTCGCGTACTTCTCAGCTGTCTCTTGGAGTGTCTGTGCAAGGTTCGTGTTCTCTGGGCCATCACATCTGTTAGTTCTGTGCCAAAACCCCTGCATGCAGCAGTGCCTCCCTGTTTTCTTAGGCTGTGGTTTATTTAGGGACATGTGTAGAAAGGCGGTTCACCAGAGCAGTTTGACAGGCACATGTGGCAAGTTCAGTGCAGCCCTTCAGGAGCTGAGCTTGGAGAGCTGTGCTGCGGGTCTGCATCACGGTGACACTGAGCAGCAGCCCTGGGGCACCCTCCTTGGCAGAGCGGCTGTCCCGGCTCTGGTGTGTTAGCAGGGTAGGGAGCTCTCCATGTCTGTTCTTCTTCACTCTGTAGTATCCGAGCAGGTGCCAAATGCTTCAGAGAAACTCAGCCCAGTGCACATCTAGGAAGGAAGAAATACTTAAGAGTATGTTTACTATCAGGAGGGCCTGGATAAGCTTGGCTCTGTCCTGGGTGGAGAGGTGGCACGGAACGGCAGCAGCAGCGAGCAGTGCCGGTCTGCTGGCACTCAGCAGACCTTTTCACCACCTGGGGAACTTGCATCCTTCTTCATAAATTTACACTGGAAAACATAGACCTCGACCAATTCCTGCTCCTCTGTCACCTGCCTTCTTTTGTCTGTATTGTTGGAAAAGAAATGAAGTATTGTTGCCTCTGAGCTTCGAGAAAGCACTTTTCTTAGTGAGCAACCAGAATGGGCTTGGGGTATAGCTCAGGTGGGGAAGGGGCACAGCAGCTGATGAAGGTCCAGCTCCTGGGGCTGTGTTCAGGGGCCACCCTTGATTTTGGATCCCCAGCGCTGAGAGCTGACACTGCAGCAGCACAGGGAAGACACTGTGCCCGTGACAGCCAGGGCAGGGGCTCCCCTTGCTCATTACCCAGATGTTGGCCTCTCAGGAGGGGCGTGCTAAAATTGAGAGGGGAAGAAAACTTATTTAAAAAAGAAAGAAAGAACCTCTCTGTGCCTCTCGTTCCCCTCCATAAAGTGGGTACCAGCAGTTGTGATGCTGCCAGAACTGTTTTTCACGGGCTGCAGGCACTGGGAGCAGGAAAGAAGAGCTCCAGTCACGCTCCGTGCTGGGTGTGGCAGGAGGCTGCGGGTTTCTGCTTGTTCCGGGCTAATGTGTAATGTCTAATCATAGTCTCACGTTTCTTTACATTATCACTGGCATCAAAACACTGATTGACTCTAGAGACAGAAGTAGTATCTTACCCGTCAGCTCTCCCTTCCAGAAGGCAGGTTGTGCCCAAGCCGTTCCTGATGCCCTATGTGACCGGCAGCCCAGACCCTCCTCAAGGAGAGGTTTTGCTCCCGCACAAGCCCCTGCAGCTCAGGCAGCCTCCCGGCAGCCCCACACAAGCAGAGCCAACAGGCGGTCGTGCCCCACGGGCTGCCCCACTCCAGTTAGAGCTGCAGGGCCCCCCAAGCATCCTGCTGCGCTGGCAGAGGCGCCTCGGCCACCTCTCACGGTCCCACAGACACAAAGCACTGGGGTGCTGTTGCAAACCAAATTAAGCAAAGATTAACCAAGGTACCGGGGAGCACCACAGCTAGAGCCAACCTCTTCAGGCTCCTGCAGAGGAAGGAAACAACTCTGCAGCATTAACAGCAGTGGACCCCGTGGTGCAGGGAAGGGGTGGTGAGCTGCAGCCTGCCTGGGGGGGGGTCGTGCAGTGGTGGGGTGGCTTCCCCTGCGGTACTTCACCCTCTGGTCATCTGCAGCTGAGGGTGGGTGGGTTGGGAAGGCAGCTCTGCTCGTAAAGAGAAAATACTCAGGCCTCAATCATGGCTTCACGTCCCTGCGATTGTGCCAGCACCATCTCCGTAGTCTTGTTGATACCACCACCCCACCTGTGTGCCATGCTCCATCCCGTCACCTTGCGCCCCCAGCGTTTCACCCCAGACCAAGCTGTGAAATGGGCATCCTGGCCTGGGGTTGGACCAGGAGCTGGCAAGGGCACCGTGTCTGAGCCCCGATCCCTCCCCAGCCTCTCCCACTCTCAGCAGGTGTTTTTGGTTAACAGTCCCCAGTTCTGGCAGCACAGCCCCCCATTGCCGTGGGCTCCGCGCTGCGAGGGGACGGTGGCAGCTCCTCTCCCAGCCGGGTTTCCCCATGGCAAAGCCATGGCTCTGCCCTCCGTGAGCTGGTGCCACCAGTGCTGCCCCTCTCCCCACCAGCCTCCATCCTTGCAGGCCCTGGTGTAAAATGCCCTTTCTGACCGGCACCGCTCTGTTGTCACAGAGTCACATCATAAGAACACTGACTTGTGAGCTGGTTTGGGTTTTTTTTAAAATATATCTATTTTTTTTAGCCTGATGCTCATAGTGATCTACAGTCTCTTTGCTGCCTTCAAGTCCCTTGTGGTTTCAGTTTTGGTACAAATGTGTTTAGATTTTAGCAAATTACAGTTGGGGGGGGGAGGCTACAGAGCATCTGATCAATTTGTATTTATTTATTTTAACATTTTACTAAATAAAACACAATAAAATCTCTTGTCTCCTTAGCTGTATGTACCAGGCGGGGACAGCAGGTCCCGCAGGCGCAGGGGATGGCTGCAGAAAGCCCCCAGCCCTGGGAGGGGTGTCTGATCGATGGCTGCGGCACGCTCCAGCTCGCTTTCTTGGCAGGGAGAAGGGTGCTGCGTTAGTAGAAATGAATTTTAGCTCTGAAAGGGGTTAAGAACATCTCCGCAGGCTCTGACTCCGTGGTTGCCTCCAGCTGATGCCCCCCCGGCAGAGGGCACATGGAGCCCAAACCCCGAGATGGGTTTGCTCCAGGTACCTGAACCCTTGTAGTCACGTCTTGGGGTAAGGACTCGCTAGGCTGGCAAGGATTATCTGAAAATGAGCACAGCCAGCATTTCTGTAGCCATCTAACCATCAAAGAAATGCCCAGAAGAGGCCCCCTCCGCCCTGGCACTGCTCTGCTACCCTCTCTCTAGCAGAGAGCAAGCAAAATTATTGCCTAGATCTCATCTGAACCTGTGGTGTTGCTTAGTGCAGTAGAGCGATATCGGCAAGCTTGGGCTGAATTAAACACAAGCTGTCTGCCAGGGACTGGTCGGGTGGAGCTGTGCCCAGCTTCACAGTGACCTGCACTGGCTTTCCAGCCCTTCCCAAATAAAGCCTCAACAACTTCTTCTTGGCACGCCACTGCCATCCTACCCCCCTCCCCCCCACGGATGCAAGGCTGGCGGCTCGTTAAGCCCTAAGAGCCAGTTTTTCTTCCCAACAGTCTTGTAAAGCCAAGGCCATTCAGTGGGGGAGCCCCACTTGGTCCTGCTGCCCGTGCCCAAGCTGGGCGCCTGTCCTCAGGAGGCAAGGGGAAGGTCCTGCGGGTCTTTGGGATTAACCACAGCACTGCCAGAGGAAATCACATCTCTTCTACTTGGGTGTGATTAAACTGACTACATGCCTAAGCCATGCAGCCCCAGGCTCCATTTCCTGCAGTGACGGGAGCCAGCAGACTCGATCCCACCGCAGTCAGTTTGTTTCAGAGGTGGCAGGGGACTGGAGCACCTGCCCCTTGCTGACATGGGCATTTCTTCTGCCTGCTCTTGCCCCCTGCTCCCCAGCCCTCCCACCAAGCCAGCCACAAGGGAAAAGACTTTAAACACACCAGGCAGAGCAAATGCAGCAATGCTTTTCCTGAGCTGCGGCTCAGGCTACCCCAGCATCGCTCTCCTGCTGCCTTCCCTCCAGGCAGACACGTGCAGGCTCACAGCAGAAAAAAGTAATTAATAACCAGGCAGTTCTAACAAAGATGTGAAAAAGAATAAAAAAAGCTTTAATTTAAAAATTAAATTAAAAAGAGAGAATAAGCAAGAGGCGCTTGTGCCCTTTCCATACCCCGCGCTTTGTATGGGTCCTCCTGGCTGCTCCCACCATGGACGGAAATCCTCACACCTGCACAGAGCTGTCTCTTGCAGCCCAGAGTAATGCGAAGGAGAGAACAGCGGAGACTGCAGCAGCAACTGGCCTGGAGAGCCTCCAGGGCCACCAGCGAAATCATCCGGGAAGAAGAAAGGATTTAAAAAAAAAAACAACACCAATACACCCTAATCATTTAATTCTCATAAGAAAAGTATTAAATAATTTAAATTGCGTGAGGAAAGCAATGCATCCTCTGTGCTCCAGTGTGTGCTAGCGGTGGAACAGTGCCCGGCCAAGGTGCTCAGAGCACGGGGATCCCGCCGCAGTGCTCAGCCACGGTCTCATCCAGTGTCAGCGACATCCCTGATTGTCAATGGCAACATCTGCGTTGCCAAGAGCTGGGGAGGAGTGGGGTGGTCCCCTGACAGGAATTTCTCTGCTTTGCCCATTGCGATGCCCACCCCCACTGGAGGCTTTGCATCCTTATGGATGGGAAGTAACAATATTTTGCCCCATTAACGAGCCAGCCTTGCTCCGGGCTTGAACCAGGTCTCCACAACTCCTGGTGCCACCTCCCAGCATTCTGGGAGCTTTCTCTGTGCCCGGCTCTGCAAAGGATGCAAAAGGATGCTCCACATCCTCATCTCCCATGCACCAAAGCCCCGGAGGGGTGAGCGGAGGACTGGGACCTGGGACCACAGAGCAGAGGTGGAGCAGGGTAAGGTACAGCTCCCTGGCCTCTCGAGGAGCCAGGCCTCAGGCTTGGGTGAGCTAACCAAAGCTGGGAATCCACATCTGCTAAAACAGGGGAGGGAGGAGACCTGTCACCCTGGGGGAGGCTCCCCTGTAACACGAAGGCTGCTGCTCTTAAAAAAACCCTTGGCCACACCACAGCAGCTTGACCTGCAGGCACTGCCTGTTCTCGCAGCTGGCATCTTCCATCTTAGCTACAGGCACCCCATCGCTGGGCGGGAGAGGCTGTGCTGCCGGCTCGGTTCCCTCAGGCCAAGCTGCAGCAGCGACCGGGGAGGGGTAGGAGGGGCTCCCCACGCCCTCCCGTCTCCAGCGCACTGCTAGCACCCTGCGCCCGCTGTCCTCGGGCATCACAGGCTCCTCTCGGCCGTGAGGTATTTGAGCGCCGCAGCCCCGTACCGCCGCGACAGGTCCTGGTGGAACTCCTCCCGCAGCGTCTGGAGGCAGCCCCGGTACCCCGCGCTCAGGCGGAACTTGGAGATGTCGAAGCTGGGAGCGTGGGGCATGTGGATCATGAAGGCGTTGGGCAGGACCAGCAGCTCATACTCCTGCGGGCAGAGCAGCAGCCCCGGCCGTCAGCGCCGGTTTGACGGTACCAACACCTCCCACACCCAGCACCAGCCCCTTGCCCACCTGCGCATCCAGCTCCATGATGTGGGACACCTTGTTCCAGCCGAAGCCCACGAACCTCTGGTCATACTTGGGGCAGTCTCGCCTCACTACAACGTAAGGCTCGAAGTCTTACGGCACGGTGGCCGTCCGCCACTTGGCATAGTCAGTTGGGGCATGGCCTTTCGGCCACACGTGGTACCTGTGGGGAGAGATGGAAATGAGAGACCGGGGAAAAGAGGCAGCTCCCCGAGACGGGTGGAAGAGGCAGGGTGTCCTCTGAGCCAGCTGCCCCACAGCCCCAAGGCACAAAACTGGCTTCTGCTGGGTGTGACAGCCCTGCTGGATGGCAGGGCAGCTCCAGTCCCTACCTGAAGGTGTAGAGGGAGCCCATGTCCAGCATGGACAGCAGCTCTGCTTTGGATTTGGGGAAGGTCAAGCGGTAGTGCAGGGTCTCGAACGCTGGCACGATGAGAGCTGCCTTCCTCTGGGGCAGCTCCAGCTGCTGGATGGAGTTCCTGTGGTGGTAGGAAAGGTGTGAGGTCTCCCTGGCTGGGAGCCATGGCCACAGCCCCCTTCCTCTCCCCCCAGAAGGGTATTAAAGAGTTTGGACACTTAGTAGTGGTGCCATGCAGGGGCAGGAGGAACGGGGCACCCCTCAC